>NC_092148.1:9836477-9968977 GCF_045791955.1 Oncorhynchus clarkii lewisi | reverse complement strand
AATGAGCCTGTTAGCTGTACAGTTACAAGATGACATGCTGTCATACCCTGGGTTGTTCTGAACACAATGAGCCTGTTAGCTGTTCCAAACAACACAACTACAAGTGTGTTTGCACTACATCCTCAATGGCACAGTTAAGAGAGCTCAAAAAAGTACCTTATAGTTAGCTGAAGACTCTTCTTTGAGTCATAAAAGTGCATTGAAATGACTTAGAGAACTGTGTACACTTCACAGAGGTGTGTGTCCACTTGCAGACACCAGTTAGTCCTACAACACATTTTCCAGAAATATTCGTATCATGTTACTGAATGTATCCAGAGTATTTTCTAATTTCGTTAAACAAATGCGCCAACAAGTACAGTAAATGTAAAATGCACATAAAGTCGACAGCGTAATGTTTGGATTTAGTCTGGTGAACTGTTGTGTCCTCACCTTTGGTCTAATAATGTTCCTATAATCGCCAAACTGTTCCCTTTCCATTGCTACCATGGTTATGCATACACTTTCATATTTCTTCTCTAAGAAACATTTTAAACACACAACACACTTCAATTTAGCCTTGTCCATATACTGTAGGCCAATTCCCACGAGTGTAAAGGGTTAAGAACAGTGGAGGCTGTTGAGGGGAGGACGGCTCATAATAATGACTGGAATGGAGCGAGTGGAATGGTATCAAACACATGGCAACCATATGTTTGATGTATCTGATACCATTCTACCTATTCCGCTCCAGCCATTACCACGAGCCTGTCCTCCCCAATTAAGGTGCCACCAACCTCCTGTGGTTAAGACAACTAAATCAATCTGCTTTTGATCTCTGACTCCTTCCAATTTTTAAAAAACAGTTAATTCACTGAAGAGTGCAAATTCTTCCCCTTCTCTGCCTGAGCACGTTTAGTCAGACACTGGCATCATTACTGGAAAAAGTGTGACATGGGATGCTTTTAATCATCATTTTATTTTGTCAGGCTATTTATTTGAGAGGAATGGTGGTTTAAATAACATTGGTCAGTCAGTTTGTTGCTCTTCCCTCTCCCAGCCTCAAGCTGACTCCACTGTTAACCTCTCAACTACTGGTGAATCAGTATGTAATGACCCCCTGCTTGCTGAATAATTGACCCATATCTTTAACCTGATGAGTATATCTGGTACTATCACCAAGGTTTGGAAGACAGCTCTGGTACTCCCCCTTTACAAAGGTGGTGATCCTTGTGACCTTGTGACCTTGTGACCTTGTGACCTGAACATAAATATAAATAACAAGTGTTGGTCCTATGTTTCATGAGCTGAAAGAAAGGATCACAGAATTGACCAATTGCACAAAATCCTTATTATTCTCAAATGTTATGCTCAAATTGGTTTACATTGCTGTTAGTGAGCATTTCTCCTTCACGAAGATAATCCATCCACCTGATAGGTGTGGGATATCAAGAAGCTGATTAAACAGCATGATCATTACCCAGGTGTGCCTTGTGCTGGGGACATAAAACGGCACAATAAAATTTGCAGTTTTGACACACAACGTAATACCTAAGATCTCTCAAGTTTTTAGGGAGCGTGCAATTGGCATGCTGACCTCTGGAATGTCCACCAGAGCTGTTGCCAGAAAATGTCATGTGTATTTCTCTACCAGGTTTTTTTATGTTACAACACAGAACCGTCAAATGCCTTTCTTGCAAATTCAAAACCCATCAGTGCAATAATCAAAAACAATGTAATACTAGAAGAAACACAAGAAATAAGAATAAGTAAATGAAATACACAATAAAGTAAGTATACTATATACAGGAAATATTTAAAAAGTCAGTTCCAATACCAGATTTACATGTGCAGGGATACTGGAGTGATGGAGGTAGATATGTCTAGAGGTAAGGGGACAGGGATACTGGAGTGATGGAGGTAGATATGTCTAGAGGTAAGGTGACAGGGATACTGGAGTGATGGAGGGAGATATGTATAGGGGTAAGGAGACAGCGATACTGTAGTGATGGAGGTAGATATGTATAGGGGTAGGGGGACAGGGATACTGGAGTGATGGAGGTAGATATGTTTAGGGGTAAGGGGACAGGGATACTGGAGTGATGGAGGTAGATATGTATAGGGGTAGGGGGACAGGGATACTGGAGTGATGGAGGTAGATATGTATAGGGGTAAGGAGACAGGGATACTGTAGTGATGAGGTAGATATGTATAGGGGTAAGGTGGAGTGATGAGGTAGATATGTCTAGAGGTAAGGGGACAGGGATACTGGAGTGATGGAGGTAGATATGTATAGGGGTAAGGAGACAGGGATACTGGAGTGATGAGGTAGATATGTATATGGGTAAGGTGGAGTGATGAGGTAGATATGTATAGGGGTAAGGGGACAGGGATACTGGAGTGATGGAGGTAGATATGTATAGGGGTAGGGGGACAGGGATACTGGAGTGATGGAGGTAGATATGTATAGGGGTAAGGAGACAGGGATACTGGAGTGATGAGGTAGATATGTATAGAGGTAAGGTGACAGGGATACTGGAGTGATGGAGGGAGATATGTATAGGGGTAAGGAGACAGCGATACTGTAGTGATGGAGGTAGATATGTGTAGGGGTAAGGTGACAGGGATACTGGAGTGATGGAGGTAGATATGTTTAGGGGTAAGGGGACAGGGATACTGGAGTGATGGAGGTAGATATGTATAGGGGTAAGGAGACAGGGATACTGGAGTGATGAGGTAGATATGTATATGGGTAAGGTGGAGTGATGAGGTAGATATGTATAGAGGTAAGGTGACAGGGATACTGGAGTGATGGAGGTAGATATGTATAGGGGTAAGGAGACAGGGATACTGGAGTGATGGAGGTAGATATGTATAGAGGTAAGGTGACTAGGCAACAGGATACAAGATAAACAGTAGCAACAGCTTGTATGTGAGTGGGTGTGGGGATGTGTATAGTCAGTATAAATGTATGTGCATATTATGTGTGAGTGAGCAGATGACGGAGTGAGTGAGCAGATGACGGAGTGAGTGAGCAGATGACGGAGTGAGTGAGTGTATGTGTTTTGGAGTGACAGTGTGTTAGTGTATGTGTGTTGCAGTGACAGTGTGTTAGTGTGTAGGGCCCTGTGAGTGTGCATAGAGACAGTGCAAAAATAAACGCTCAATAAAGATACAAGGTTAACTCAGATAGTCCATGTAGCTATTTTGTCATCTATTTATCAGTCGTATTGCTTGGGGATAGAAGCTGTTCAGGAGCCGGTTGTTGTCAGACTTGATGCACCGGTACCTCTTGCAGTGCAGAAGCAGAGAAAGTAGTCTATTGGTGGTTGGGTGGTTGGGGTTTTTGACGGCTTTTCCGGGCCTTCTTTTCATACCGCCTGATATAGTGGTCCCGGATGGCAGGGAGCTCGGTCCCAGTGATGTACTGGGCTGTCCGCACAACCCTCTGTAGCGCCATGCGATCAAGAGTGGTGCTGCTGCCAAGCCAAGCGGAGGTTGCAGCCAGTCAATGCTCTCAATTGTACAGCTGTAGAACCTTTTCAGGATTTGAGGGCTCATGGCAAACTTTTAAACCTCCTGAGGGGAAAGAGGCAATGTCCCCTTCTTCACGTCCTCCACGACTCCAACGTTGTTTTAGAGAATTTGGCAGTACATCCAGTACAGACTCACAACCGTACACCACCTGTAAGGCATCGTGTGGACGAGTGGTTTGCACAGTTCCTTCCAATATCCAGTAACTTTGCAGAGCCATTGAAGAGGAGTGGGACAACATTCCACAGGTCACAATCAACCGACTGATCAACTCTATGTGAAGGAGATGTGTCGTGCTGCATGATGCAAATGGTGGTCAGACCAGATACTGGCTGGTTTTCTGATCCACGCCCTTACCTTTTTTTAAAGGTATTTGTGACCAACAATACCAATCTGTATTCCCTGTCGTGAAATCCAAAGATTAGAGACTAATGATTTATTTCAATGGACTGATTTTCTTCTATGAACTGTAACTCAGTAAAATATTTGAAATTGTTGCCTGTTGCATTTATATTTTTGTTCAGTATAGATAACTATTGCCCTATCTCAAAACGTTCTTAGCTAGCTAAAATATTAAGCTACTGTAAGATCTTTCTTACACATGAATTGTATTCCGTCTGTCTTTAGACCAGGTCATAGCACTGTGTATTCTGTTGCCCCCACTGTTGTCCTGGCTCTATCTAAACTACAGTCTACTTTATTTTTCCAGAAAACTTTTATTGACCTGAAATGAGTATTGAATGCGGATCAAACAAAGTATATGTTGTTTTCTAGAGCACATGATTTAAGCATATGCACCTTGGATGGTGCCCACATTGATCGTGTCTCTACTTACAAATATCTGGCCATTTGGATAAACAATAAGCTGTCTTTTAAAAAGCATATTGATGAGTTAACTAAGAAGTTGAGAATAAAAATGTATAAAGCCCTTTTGCAAAAACTCCCACACTACCTGACATCTTTACTTAGGCATAGAAGTATGAGTTACCATACTCAATCACATGGATGGCCAACTGTGGCAATCCCATCTGTTGCTACAGACTCAGGAAAAACAGCTGTTCGTTTCTTTGCACCCCATGTATGGAACAATCTTCAGAGTTCCCTACAAATGGATGTATTGGTGCCTTTCAGTGTTTATTGAGGACCTCTGCTGAGGAATGTGATTGATTTCATGAATGTACTTTATTTTATTGTTTTCTCTTTGTATTTATTTTCTGGTGTATTTCCTATGTGTCATTTGTTGTGTAATTGTGAGATGCAAAAGAGACCTTGATCTCAATGGGACTCCCTGTTAAAGTAAAGGATGAGATGTGTATTTATTTCATCTGTGTGTGGTAGATGAGATGTGTTATTGTTTAGTGTTGTTTTGTTAATGACACTAATTAGTTCAGTTCCCCTCTGCTGCTGCTCTGAGTAGCCAATCAGAAGTCCCGCTGTGAGATCATCTGCTAGAGATGAGGTAATGGTTGCTGTGTGTATGTCACAAGTGACAGGGTCATTCTCTTTATATTATGTATCAGCATGTCTTATCATTTGGCATCATGTCTATTTATGAGTGCCTTTTAATCACATGTGTGTTATTTACAACGAATATCTTTCACTTAATAATTCCTTACATTCTCACGTGTGAAATTGAATGAATTAAATCGCATGGATTATTTTGCTTGCTTGGTGTGTTGTGATTCCATCAATTGGCATGGACTAAAGTGACATTGAGACTGTTGCCAATTCCCTATCCCCTCCTCCCTCCCAAAAGGAATTGCTAAACACGCCCCAGAACTAGAGTCAAAAGGAACTGGAATGTATCTTCAGCACGCCATTCAGACTGGGGACCTCTCCATCGACAACATCCAACTCATTGCTGCTGATTGCTGCTCCTCTCCACTGTTCACCTGCTGTGGGAAGAAGACACTACTCATACAAGGCTCTCTATAGCACTCCTAAAGGAAAGGGATTGCTTAGAGTAGGACTCTAATTGTTGCCAGTAGATGCTCTAATCGTATGTTATGCGACTACAGACACAGGGGACACGCCCACGCAGCTGTGAGAGGTTACACCCAGCGCTACAACCCAGCAGGCCTGGTGTAGAGCAAGAGACAGTCACCGACCACCGAACCTGCTATTGTTGAGCCATCCACTACCGGACCAGCCATCCACTACCGGACCAGCCATCCACTACCGAACCAGCCATCCACTACTGGACCAGCCATCCACTACTGGACCAGCCATCCACTACTGGACCAGCCATCCACTACTGGACCAGCCATCCACTACCGTACCAGCCATCCACTAACAAACCAGCCATCCACTACCGAACCAGCCATCCACTACCGTACCAGCATCCACTACCAGACCAGCCATCCACTACTGGACCAGCCCAGCCATCCACTACTGGACCAGCCATCCACTACCGGACCAGCCATCCACTACTGGACCAGCCATCCACTACCGTACCAGCCATCCACTAACAAACCAGCCATCCACTACCGAACCAGCCATCCACTACCGTACCAGCATCCACTACCAGACCAGCCATCCACTACTGGACCAGCCCAGCCATCCACTACTGGACCAGCCATCCACTACCGGACCAGCCATCCACTACCGGACCAGCCATCCACTACTGGACCAGCCATCCACTACTGGACCAGCCATCCACTACCGGACCAGCCATCCACTACTGGACCAGCCTTCCACTACTGGACCAGCCTTACACTACCAGACCAGCCATCCACTACTGGACCAGCCATCCACTACTAGACCAGCCATCCATTACCGGACCAGTCATCCACTACCAGACCAGCCATCCACTACTGGACCAGTCATCCACTACCAGACCAGCCATCCACTACTGGACCAGCCATCCACTACTGGACCAGCCATCCACTACTGGACCAGCCATCCACTACCGGACCAGCCATCCACTACTGGACCAGCCTTCCATTACTGGACCAGCCATCCATTACTGGACCAGCCATCCATTACTGGACCAGCCATCCACTACTGGCCCAGCCATCCACTACCGGACCAGCCATCCACTACCAGACCAGCCATCCACTACTGGACCAGACCAGCCATCCACTACCGGACCAGCCATCCACTACCGGACCAGCCATCCACTACCGGACCAGTCATCCACTACTGGACCAGCCATCCACTACTGGACCAGACCAGCCATCCACTACCGGACCAGCCATCCACTACTGGACCAGCCCAGCCATCCACTACCAGACCAGCCATCCACTACCGGACCAGCCATCCACTACTGGACCAGCCCAGCCATCCACTACCGGACCAGCCATCCACTACCGGACCAGCCCAGCCATCCACTACCAGACCAGCCATCCACTACTGGACCAGCCATCCACTACCGGACCAGCCATCCACTACTGGACCAGCCATCGACTAACAACTCCTGGTCGGGATGAAGAGCTGAACGATGTGTGAGTGAGTACCAATGGTCTCCAGTATGATGATGTTACTGATGAAGCTTTCTCCACCCTTTCCAGATGTGGCCTGCTACGACAAGACTGCTGAGGCCACGACTACCACATCAGAACCTCATGATGCCAACACCGAAGCGACGAACACTCCATGCTAAACATCTATGGACTCTAGCTTGTATGTGGTGTGAGTTTGCCCCGGCCTGTCCATGTGTTTTGTTCTGTGTTGCTTTTATCCTGTAACCCACTATAAATATTAATAAAAGAGAAAATAAAGATATTAAAGAACTCTAGACACTGACGGTCTGCCTCCTACCTATGCCTGTAGTATCGGGATTGAAATAACTTTTGACGTGTGTGTGTGTGTGGTGTGCTTTATAAATGCCTTGCATATGGTTATGAAATACGATATAATGGTTTTATATAGCCGGACTGATATTTATTTAATAATTCATTAATTAATTAACTGTCTGAGAAGTCTCTATATGGAATATGGAAAACAATATGGTCCATTCTGACTGAGTCACACATTCATGACCTGTCTACCATGATAGAGAGGAAACAAGGAGGGAGAGAAAGAGGGAGATAGAGAAGAAGGGGGGGAGGGGGGTGAAGAGAGGGGAGAAGGAGAGGGGAGGAGAGGGAGAGAGAGAAGAAGGGGGAAGGAGGGTGAAGAGAGGGGAGAAGGAGAGGGGAGGAGAGGGAGAGAGAGAAGAAGGGGGAAGGGGGGTGAAGAGAGGGGAGAAGGAGAGGGGAGGAGAGGGAGAGAGAGAAGAAGGGGGAAGGGGGGGGGGTGAAGAGAGGGGAGAAGGAGAGGGGAGAAGAGGGAGAGAGAGAAGAAGGGGGAAGGGGGGGTGAAGAGAGGGGAGAAGGAGAGCGGAGGAGAGGGAGAGAGAGAAGAAGGGGGGGTGAAGAGAGGGGAGAAGGAGAGGGGAGGAGAGAGAGAGAGAGAGAGAGAGAAGAAGGGGGGAAGAGGGGGTGAAGAGAGGGGAGAAGGAGAGTGGAGGAGAGGGAGAGTCCAGTATATTGAAGCAGTTCTGGTCCAGGTGGGGTTTAGTCAGTCAGTGTGTTATTTTAGGAGGGCAGAAGGAGGGAGGGATGGAGAGAGGGATGGAGGGAGAGATAGAGGGATGGAGGGAGGGGAAGATGAATGGAGTTAATTAAGACGAGCAGGCGGAGGAGACAGTGTGGAATTACACAAACACTAATTAGAGTCTTCGTTAGGGGGCACAGAATGAGAGCAGAGCATCCATCATCTCAACTCGCACTCCTCCCTCTCTCCGCCCTTCTTCTTTACCTCGTTTCTCCACTGCTCTGTCTTTCGCTTAGCAGCCATATTTCTCTCCACCCCCCTTAACTCTCCTCTCCGCCACCCCCTCCTCTCTACCCCCCCCCAACCCTCCTCTCCGCCACTCCTCAAGCCTTCTCCAAGCCACTTTTCATTCTGTCCATTTTCCCCTCTCTCTTTTTCTCTTCTACTCAGTGTTCTCTATCGATCCGATCAGCAGTTAAGTAAATAGGTGCAATTTAACATTCTGCTTCGTAATCGAAGCACCTTGTCCTCTCCACCTCCTTGTTCCATCCTCCTGCTCCTCTTTCACTCCAGATGGCTTTTCTTTCGCTCTACAGTCATCCCTTCCTTTTTATCTGTTCTGTAGGAGGGATTCCATTTCTTTGCTCTTTACCTCCCACTCCTTGTGTGTGTACACATGCAAAGACACAATCACAGACGCACACACACCCATATACAAACAAGCAAAGTTTGCAAACAAACACACACACACACACACGAACACACAGGTTGCCTAGCGGTTAGAGCGTTGTGTTAGTAACCGAAAGGTCGCTTGTTCGAATCCACGAGCCGACAAAGTGAAAAATCTGTCAATATGCCCTGGAGCGAGGCCTTTAACCCTAATTGGTCCAGGGTCACCATTGATAATGGTGGAGTTGGGATATGCAAAAAACAGGACATTTAAGCACCCAGACATGTTTATTGTCTCTCCCAGTCAGTCAATGCCTCTCCTCCTAACCTTTCTATTCCTGCCTTCAACTAACACATAGCTCTCTCTCTCACACACACTCACTCTGTCTCTGTCTGTCTCTGTCTCTCTCTCACACACACTCACTCTGTCTCTGTCTGTCTTCTACTCTCTCTCACACACTCTCTCTCTCTGTCTCTCTCTCTCACACACTCTCTCTCTCTGTCTCTCTCTGTCTCTCTCTGTCTCTCTTTCTCTCTCTCACACACACTCTCTCTCTCACACACTCTCTCTCTCTGTCTCTCTCTCTCTCAATTCAATTGACTTTTTTGACATGGCAAGTTCATTATTACTTACATTGTCAAAGTATACATAGAAAAATAAAATATATATATTTATACATTTATAAAATATATATATATTTATGTATAAATAAATGGTGGGACCAACAGCAATAATAATAGTAGTGGACATGGGATTACATTTAACAACAACTACAACAACAATATTAATGAGAACAACAATATGTTAAAACAATGGTAGTAGACCAGTGTCAACATGACTGAGAAGACACATGACCTGGTAGTAGACCAGTGTCAACATGACTGAGAAGACACATGACCTGGTAGTAGACCAGTGTCAACATGACTGAGAAGACACATGACCTGGTAGTAGACCAGTGTCAACATGACTGAGAAGACACATGACCTGGTAGTAGACCAGTGTCAACATGACTGAGAAGACACATGACCTGGTAGTAGACCAGTGTCAACATGACTGAGAAGACACATGACCTGGTAGTAGACCAGTGTCAACATGACTGAGAAGCCACATGACCTGGCAGTAGACCAGTGTCAACATGACTGAGAAGACACATGACCTGGTAGTAGACCAGTGTCAACATGACTGAGAAGCCACATGACCTGGTATGAAAGACAAAACAAAACGGGAAATATTATGGACATTACATTGCACTTGTCACTGCCTGTCCCTCAGGTTGTGGCAGGAGGACACATATCTGGCTGCCAAAACTGCACATTTGGCTTTTCACCCAATAAATATCAGATTTTTTCTTCATATTTTATAGTTTCAAACTCTTTGTATTGAATTATATTTTGGGAAAGAAATATTCTCTTAGGTCTGAGTATTTGTCACAGTGTATTAGGAAATGCAGCTCTGTCTCTACCTCTCCCCTGGAGCAGAGTGAGCACAGCCTGTCCTCTCTGGGCAGCCAGGTTTGTCTGTGACGACCGGTCTCTATAGCCAGACTGCGCTCTCTAAGTCTGTACCTAGTCAGTGTTTTCCTCAGTTTTCTATCAGTCACAGTGGTCAGATAGTCTGCCACCATGTACTGTCTGTTTAGAACCAAATAACATTGAAGTTTACTTTGATTTTTTTGTGGTGTCTTTCCAATAGGTGATATATTTTTATTTTTGTTTTGTGATGATTTGGTTGGGCCAGATTTCCTGAGGCTCTCTTTGGGGTTGGTTTGGGTTTGTTAACTGAGCCTCAGAACCAGCTGGCTGAGGGGACTCTTCTCTGGTTTCATCTCTTGACATTGTAGAGCTGTGTGATGGAATGTTTTGGGGTCACTTGTTTTTAGATGGTTGTAAAATTTGATGGCTCTTTTTTCTATTCGAATGAGGAGGGGGTATTGGCCCAATTCTGCTCTACATGTGTTATTTGGAGTTTTTCTTTGCACTTGCAGTACAGTCTGACAAAACTCTGCATGCAGTATTTCATTTGGATGTTTGTCCCATTTGGTGAATTCATAATTAGAGAGTGGACCACATACTTCACTGCCATATAGAGCAATTGGTTCTATAACCAATTGGAAACTTTTGAGACAGATTCTAATTGGAATTTCGATTTTAATGGCATAGAATGTTCTTGCTGCTTTGTCTCTCAGCTCATTCACAGACATGTGAAAGCTACCTGTGTCGCTGATATTTAGTCCTAGATATGTGTCGTTTTTGGTGTTTTCTAATAGACCCGTGTCCAAATATAAAATATATTTGTCATCCTGATTTCTGGACCTTTTTTGGAATATCATTATATTGGTTTCTTTTAGGTTAACGGTCAGAGCCCAGGTCTGACAGAACCTGTGATTAACGGTCAGAGCCCAGGTCTGACAGAACCTGTGGTTAACGGTCAGAGTCCAGGTCTGACAGAACCTGTGGTTGACGGTCAGAGCCCAGGTCTGACAGAACCTGTGGTTAACGGTCAGAGCCCAGGTCTGACAGAACCTGTGGTTAACGGTCAGAGCCCAGGTCTGACAGAACCTGTGGTTAACGGTCAGAGCCCTGGTCTGACAGAACCTGTGGTTAACGGTCAGAGCCCAGGTCTGACAGAACCTGTGGTTAACGGTCAGAGTCCAGGTCTGACAGAACCTGTGGTTAACGGTCAGAGTCCAGGTCTGACAGAACCTGTGGTTAACGGTCAGAGCCCAGGTCTGACAGAACCTGTGATTAACGATCAGAGTCCAGGTCTGACAGAACCTTTGGTTAACGGTCAGAGTCCAGGTCTGACAGAACCTGTGGTTAACTGTCAGAGTCCAGGTCTGACAGAACCTGTGGTTAACGGTCAGAGTCCAGGTCTGACAGAACATGTGGTTAACGGTCAGAGTCCAGGTCTGACAGAACCTGTGGTTAACGGTCAGAGTCCAGGTCTGACAGAACCTGTGAAGACGATCTAGGTGCTGCTGTAACCCGTCTTTAGTGGGAGACAGCAGCACCAGGTCATCTGTCTACAGCAGACCCTCTTTAGTGGGAGACAGCAGCACCAGGTCATCTGTCTACAGCACACCCTCCTTAGTGGGAGACAGCAGCACCAGGTCATCTGTCTACAGCAGACCCTCCTTAGTGGGAGACAGCAGCACCAGGTCATCTGTCTACAGCAGGCCCTCCTTAGTGGGAGACAGCAGCACCAGGTCATCTGTCTACAGCAGACCCTCCTTAGTGGGAGACAGCAGCACCAGGTCATCTGTCTACAGCACACCCTCCTTAGTGGGAGACAGCAGCACCAGGTCATCTGTCTACAGCAGACCCTCCTTAATGGGAGACAGCAGCACCAGGTCATCTGTCTACAGCAGACCCTCCTTAGTGGGAGACAGCAGCACCAGGTCATCTGTCTACAGCACACCCTCCTTAGTGGGAGACAGCAGCACCAGGTCATCTGTCTACAGCAGACCCTCATTAGTGGGAGACAGCAGCACCAGGTCATCTGCGTACAGCAGACACTTGATTTCAGTGTTGTGTAGGGTGATACCAGGTGCTTCCGATTCTAATGTTTTTGCCAATACATTAATGTAGATGTTAAATAGTGTTGGACTTAATGGGCAGCCCTGTTTCACTCCCCGTCTCTGAAAGAAGAAGTCTGTTTGCTTGTTGCCAATTTTAACCGCACATTTGTTTTTAGTGTACATTGAATTAATAACATCATATCTTTTCCCTCCAATACCACTTTCTATTAGTTTATAAAAAAATACCTTTGTGCCAAATTGAATCAAATGCTTTCTTGAAATCTACAAAAAACACAAGTAGATTTTGCCTTTGTTTCGGTTTACTTGTTTGTCAATTAGAGTGTGGAGGGTGTAAATGTGTCTGTTGTACGATCATTTAAAACAAATCCAATCTGGCTTCTGCTCAGGACGTTGTGTTCGTCAAGGAATTGGTGTAGTCTGCTATTTATAGTACTGCAGAGAATTTTCCCCAAGTTGCTGTTAACGCAAACTCCTCTGTAATTATTTGGGTCAAATTTGTCTCCATTTTTATAGATTGGTGTGATTAATCCCTGGTTCCAAATCTCAGGGAAAATACCTGCAGTGAGAATAATGTTGAAGAGCTTGAGTATAGCCAATTTGAATTTGTGGTCTGTATATTTGATCATTTCATTTAAAATACCATCAGCACCACAGGCCTTTTTGGGTTGGAGAGTGCGTAGTTTTACCAATAATTCTTCTTCTGTAATTGGGGTATCCTCAGGATTCTGATAGTCTTTGACTGCTGATTCAAGGATTTGTAATTTTTCTTGTATCTTTTTTTGTTCTGTTCTCTTAGTTATATTGCTGTAGAGGTTTGCAAAGTGATTTCTCCACATATCCCCATTTTGGATAGCCAATTTGTGTACAGACCCAGTGTTCGACAGAGATGTAGGTGTACCTACCAAAAGAGTCCCCTCTCAGTCTACCATTGACTATGTACAGACCCAGTGTTCGACAGAGCTTCACGATCTGTACTCCATTTTTGTTTTTCACTTTGTCATAGTTGTTTCTGTGAGGGTATATGGGGAGGGAAAGGTTGTTGCTTCCTGGTAGGTGTTTATCTCCATGACTGTTAATAGTGTCTAGTTATTCTGCTGTTCTACCATTCAGGTCTCCACAGACCAGTACGTTGCCTTGGGCCTGAAAGGGACTAGTCTCCACCTCCAGACTGGAGAAACTCTCTTCATTGAAGTAGGGTGACTCTGAGGGGGGAATGTATGTGGCACAGAGGAAGACGGTTTTATCTGTCAAGACAGCCTCCTTTTAACCAGATAAAGAATTATCCTGTTTTGATCAATTCGATTGAATGAATTAGTTCAGATTTATACCATATTAGCATTCCCCCTGAGTCTCTGCCCTGTCTGATTCATTTTAATTTAGTGGATGGTAGGATTATCTCCCTATAACCTAGTGGACAGCCAGTGGAAACATCACCACTGCACCATGTTTCCTGTAGTACTCTAATATCAACATCATCAATTTCTTTCAGGAAGTCTGGGTTTCTGCTCTTTAGCCCAAAAGCAGAGGCCTTCAATCCTTGTAAATTCCAAAAGTAAAAAGATTTCATAACTTTTTTTTCCTTTACCATTAAAATGAGACAAACACTCACAAGCCAACAGAACTATTAAAATAGTTTTTTTCAATTAAAGTAAACTCTTATTATGCAAATGTGATTTGTTTATCATTTAAGATAGCATTTGTGTCATGCCACTTGGGTGGGTGTAGTGTGAGGATGGTGGAGTTCTTGTGCTCATCTTACCATGACCCTCGGCCTATCACATGTGAGCATAGTAGACTCAGCATTTGTTTAATGTCACTCATTTCGTTGGTGGGGGCTGGGCCAGTTGCTTCTCTCACAGCCTGTGCGTAGCTCTGCCTGCTGAGCTGTGGCTCCTCCAAGTGTGGGTCTGCGGTGGGGGGCAGGGGGGTGGGAAGCCTCGTCTCTGAAGCTGGGCTAGGGTGGTCTGTGCTGCGCTGGCTGTGGTGGGCATTGAGGTTGGTGGTGCTGTGGTCGTGGCTGGGGGTTCCAGGGTGCTGGTCCGGGGTGTTGTCTCGGTGATCTCAGCGGGGTGGAGATTTCTCCGCTGTTCCTGGGTTGAGAAGTCGGGCTGCGGTTTAAAGAGACGTCCTTGAGAGTCTTGGCAAGGATGGGGACTGTCTCCCTGTACAGGTGAACATGGTCATAGAGCCAGTCCAGATCGAGGGTGGGATGGTGGGCCAGGTGTACATTGGGTCGCAGGGCACAGTCCCGGGATAGGCTGGTGTTTATTCTTTGGATTGTGGCAGGGTGGAAGTCCTTCCTCTGTAGAAGGGTTGACACCACAATTCTTGAGTTGGGGAAGATTGCGGAGGCCTTCTCAATCACTCCCCGTAGTGAAGTCACCACCCTCTCCTGCTGAGCACGCAGGTCGTTCCGGTATGTATGATTATGTGGCTTGGCGACCCGAGATGGGCCTTATCAAGCAGCTCCATGGCACTCTGCGTTGTTGGGCACCACACCTTTCCCGTTTTGTGTCTAGGGAAAAGTTTATTCGCCTGAACAAACTTCCCATTTGAGTCCATCAACAGGACGATGTCAGCCAGTGTTTCTTCTGGACTGGATAGGGCAGAGGGGGGGCTGGTGGGTGTTGGAGCTAGGATGTGGCTGGTCTGTGCCGGTGCCACTGTCAGTGGGAGGCTGGTCTGTGGGTTGGGGAGGAGGGGTGCAGCAGGCAGGGCTGGGGAAGCCTGGCTGGTTGATCTGGGCTCCTCTGCTGTGTGAGGGCAGGGCTGTGGAAGCCTGGCTGGTTGATCTGGGCTCCTCTGCTGTGTGAGGGCAGGTCATAGAGTGGTGTTCTAGCTGCTCCTGCAGCCTGTCCTCTGTTCTCTTTCTCTCCTGTAGCTCCTCTCTTAGTGTGGTCAGATCGTCATTACTGTTCTGCCTGTCTTTTTGGAGCTCTCTCACCTCCTTTGTTAGATCAGCCAGCTCTCTCTTGAGTCCGTCTCTCTCTTAATGAACATCTTTCAGCTGTGTTGCAAGGCTGCTGTCCTGCTCTGTCTGCACCTTGGTTAGGAGCTCCTCTAAGGTGTGGTTGTCTGGTTGCTGTTTGCTCACGCTCTCCCTGAGCAAGACCACCTCCCCCTCCAGTTTGGTGAACTCATGGCAGCCATGGTGGTGAGGAGGGCCTGAGCCTGCTCTGCACTGAAGGGGTCACTCTCCTCCTGGGGCGTGTCCTCCACTATGGTGGGAAGAGAGGTGCTGGATGTGCCTTTTTGGGTGGGGATAGTAGGGGTGAGGGTGGTGCTGGTGGAGTTTGTCTGGTGGTGTCCTTCTCTCTCTCCATTCTCTCCTTAATGGTCTGAAAGTCTAATGTTACCTTGCACCATGACAGTCCCAGTCTTGTGTTGATTGTTTGTAATCATGGTGCTGTCAGGGTCGTCTGTCTCTTTGATTTTCAGCTTCCACCCATTACAGATTCCCTCTTTCTTTATAGATGGGTAGTGAGAGCAGATTGCTGAGCGCCATGCATTTGGCTGGTCAGTGAGGAAGATGAGATTACTCACATCACCGTTTTTGTAGAGGTCTGCAAAAAGGGTTTCTGGCCTCCCCTTTAGTAGTGTCTGTTTAAAAGCTTTCCTCGTTGTGTCATTTTTGGCCTCTGGAGAGTAGAGAATGGATTCAGCGCTGAGGGTGAGTGGGGGCATGGTGCCTGTGGGCTCTGCTTCTACTGCTGCTAATGCTCTGTTCCGCTGCCCCGTTGCCATAGCAACCAAGTTGTTTGTCTGCTGCTGTTGCTAGCTAGCTCTAATTGATCAAATCAAAGTTGATTTGTCACGTGCGCCGAATACAACAGACTTTACAGTGAAATGCTTACTTACAGGCTCTAACCAATAGTGCGGAGGAAAAAAAGTATGTGTGTGTGTGTAGGTAAGTAGAGAAATAAAACAACAGTAAAAAGACATTTGAAAATAAGAGTAGCAAGGCTATATACAGACACCTGTTAGTCAGGCTGATTGAGGTAGTATGTACTAGAGGTCGACCGATTAATCGGAATGGCCGATTAATTAGGGCCGATTTCAAGTTTTCATAACAATCGGAAATCGTATATTTGGACACCGATTTTGCCGTTTTAAAAATTTTTTTTTACACCTTTCTTTAATCTTTATTTAACTAGGAAAGTCAGTAAAGAACACGGTGGGTTAACTGCCTCTTTCAGGGGCAGAATGACAGATTTTCACCTTGTCAGCTCGGGGGACGCAATCTTACAGTTAACTAGACCAACGCAATAACGACCTGCCTCTTGTTGCACTCCACAGGAGACGTTAAAAGAGAATGCAGCATGCCAAGGTAAGTTGCTAGCTAGCATTAAATGTATCTTATAAAAAACAATCATAATCACTAGTTAACTACACATGGTTGATGATATTACTAGATATTATCTAGCGTGTCATGCTAGATAATCTGTATAATCTGACTGAGCATACAAGCATAGAAGTATCTAGCTGAGCGGTGGTAGGCAGAAGCAGGCGCATAAACATTCATTCAAACAGCACTTTCGTAAGTTTTGCCAGCAGCTCTTCGTTGTGCGTCAAGCAATTGGCTGTTTATGACTTCAAGCATATCAACTCAGGAGATGAGGCTGGTGTAACCGAAGTGAAATGGCTGGCTAGTTAGCGCGCGCTAATAGCGTTTCAAACTTCACTCGCTCGCTCTGAGACTTGGAGTGGTTGTTTCCCTTGCTCTGCATGGGTAACGCTGCTTCGAGGGTGGCTGTTGTCATTGTGTTCCTGGTTCGAGCCCAGTGAGGAGAGGGACGGAAGCTATACTGTTACACTGGCAATGCTAAAGTGCCTATAAGAACCTCCAATAGTCAAAGGTTAATGAAATACAAATGGTATAGAGAGAAAAAATCCTATAATAACTACAACCTAAACCTTCTTGCCTAGGAATATTGAAGACTCATGTTAAAAGGAACCACCAGCTTTCATATGTTCTCATGTTCTGAGCAAGGAACTTAAACGTTAGCTTTTTTACATGGCACATATTGCACTTTTACTTTCTTCTCCAACACTCCGTTTTTGCATTATTTAAACCAAATTGAACATGTTTCATTATTTATTTGAGGCTAAATTGATTTTATTGATGTATTATATTAATTAAAATAAGTGTTCATTCAGTATTGTTGTAATTGTCATTATTACAAATAACATTTTGAAAATGTGTCCTTTTTATTTTACTAGGCAAGTCAGTTAAGAACACATTCTTATTTTAAATGACGGTCTAGGAACAGTGGGTTAACTGCCTGTTCAGGGGCAGAATGACAGATGTGTACCTTGTCAGCTCGGGGATCTGAACTTGCAACCTTCCGGCTACTAGTCCAACGCTCTAACCACTAGGCTACCCTGCCAACCCAATAATTGGTATCGGTATCGGCGTTGAAAAAAAAATCATAATCGGTCGACCTCTAGTATGTACATGTAGATATGGTTAAAGTGACTATGCATATATGATTAACAGAGAGTAGCAGTAGCGTAAAAAGAGGGGTTGGCGGGTGGAGGGACACAATGCAGATAGCCTGGTTAGCCAATGTGTGGGAGCAATGGTTGGTCGGGCCAATTGAGGTAGGATGTACATGAATGCATAGTTAAAGTGACTATGCATATAAGATAAACAGAGAGTAGCAGCAGCATAAAAGAGGGGTTGGGGGGCACACAATGCAAATAGTCTGGGTAACCATTTGGTTACCTGTTCAGGAGTCTTATGGCTTGGGGGTAAAAACTGTTGAGAAGCCTTTTTGTCCTAGACTTGGCACTCCGGTACCGCTTGCCATGCGGTAGTAGAGACAACAGTCTATGACTGGGGTGGCTGGGGTCTTTGACAATTTTCAGGGCCTTCCTCTGACACCGCCTGGTGTAGAGGTCCTGGATGGCAGGCAGCTTTGCCTCAGTAATGTACTGGGCCGTACTCACTACCCTCTGAAGTGCCTTGCAGTCGGAGGCCAAGCAATTGCCGTACCAGGCAGTGATGCAACCGGTCAGGATGTTCTCGATGTTGCAGCTGTAGAACCTTTTGAGGATCTCAGGACCCATGCCAAATCTTTTTTGTTTCCTGAGGGGGAATAGGCTTGTTGTGCCCTCTTCATGACTGTCTTGGTGTGTTTGGACCATTCTAAGTTGTTGTTGATGTGGACACCAAGGAATTTGAAGCTCTCAACCTGCTCCACTACAGCCCCGTCGATGAGAATGGGGGCGTGCTCGGTGCTCCTTTTCCTGTAGTCCACAATCATCTCCTTAGTCTTGGTTACGTTGAGGGATAGGTTGTTGTTCTGGCACCATCCGGCCAGGTCTCTGACCTCCTCCCTATAGGCTGTCTCGTCGTTGTCGGTGATCAGGCCTACCTACCACTGTTGTGTCGTCAGCAAACTTAATGATGGTGTTGGAGTCGTGCCTGGCCATGCAGTCGTGGGTGAACAGGGAGTACGAGAGGGGACTGAGCACGCACCCCTGGGGAGCTCCAGTGATGAGTATCAGTGTGGCAGATGTGTTGCTACCTACCCTCACCACCTGGGGGTGGCCCGTCAGGAAGTCCAGGATCCAGTTGCAGAGGGAGGTGTTTAGTCCCAGGATCCTTAGCTTAGTGATGAGCTTTGAGGGTACTATGGTATTGAACGCTGAGCTGTAGTCAATGAATAGCATTCTCATATAGGTGTTCCTTTTGTCCAGGTGGGAAAGGGCAGTGTGGAGTGCAATAGAGATTGCATCATCTGTGGATGTGTATACAAATTGGAGTGGGTCTATGGTTTCTGGGATAATGGTGTTGATGTGAGCCATTACCAGCCTTTCAAAGCACTTCATGGCTACGGACGTGAGTGCCACGGCTCTGTAGTCATTTAGGTTGGTTGCCTTTGTGTTCTTGGGCACAGGGACTATGGTGGTCTGCTTGAAGCATGTTGGTATTACAGACTCAATCAGGGACATGTTGAAAATGTCAGTGAAGACACCTGCCAGTATGTCAGCACATGCCCGGAGCACACGTCCTGGTAATCCATCTGGCCCTGCAGCCTTGTGAATGTTGACCTGTTTAAAGGTCTTACGTCAGCTATGGAGAGCGTGATCACATAGTCGTCCGGAACAGTTGATGTTCTCATTCATGCCTCAGTGTTGCTTGCCTCGAAGCAAGCATAGAAGTGATTTAGCTCGTCTGGTAGGCTCGTGTCACTGGGCAGCTCGCGCCTGTGCTTCCCTTTGTAGTCTGTAATAGTTTGCAAGCCCTGCCACATCCGACGAGCGTCGGAGCCGGTGTAGTATGATTCAATCTTAGTCCTGTATTGATGCTTTGCCTGTTTGATGGTTCGTCGCAGGGCATAGCGGGATTTCTTGTAAGATTCCGGGTTAGAGTCCCGCACCTTGAAAGCGGCAGCTCTACCCTTTAGCTCAGTGCGAATGTTGCCTGTAATCCATGGCGTCTGGTTGGGGTATGTACAGTGCCTTGCGAAAGTATTCGGCCCCCTTGAACTTTGCGACCTTTTGCCACATTTCAGGCTTCAAACATAAAGATATAAAACTGTATTTTTTGGAGAAGAATCAACAACAAGTGGGACACAATCATGAAGTGGAACGACATTTATTGGATATTTCAAACTTTTTTAACAAATCAAAAACTGAAAAATTGGGCGTGCAAAATTATTCAGCCCCTTTACTTTCAGTGCAGCAAACTCTCTCCAGAAGTTCAGTGAGGATCTCTGAATGATCCAATGTTGACCTAAATGACTAATGATGATAAATACAATCCACCTGTGTGTAATCAAGTCTCCGTATAAATGCACCTGCACTGTGATAGTCTCAGAGGTCCGTTAAAAGTGCAGAGAGCATCATGAAGAACAAGGAACACACCAGGCAGGTCCGAGATACTGTTGTGAAGAAGTTTAAAGCCGGATTTGGATACAAAAATATTTCCCAAGCTTTAAACATCCCAAGGAGCACTGTGCAAGCGATAATATTGAAATGGAAGGAGTATCAGACCACTGCAAATCTACCAAGACCTGGCCGTCCCTCTAAACTTTCAGCTCATACAAGGAGAAGACTGATCAGAGATGCAGCCAAGAGGCCCATGATCACTCTGGATGAACTGCAGAGATCTACAGCTGAGGTGGGAGACTCTGTCCATAGGACAACAATCAGTCGTATATTGCACAAATCTGGCCTTTATGGAAGAGTGGCAAGAAAGCCATTTCTTAAAGATATCCATAAAAAGTGTTGTTTAAAGTTTGCCACAAGCCACCTGGGAGACACACCAAACATGTGGAAGAAGGTGCTCTGGTCAGATGAAACCAAAATTGAACTTTTTGGCAACAATGCAAAACGTTATGTTTGGCGTAAAAGCAACACAGCTGAACACACCATCCCCACTGTCAAACATGGTGGTGGCAGCATCATGGTTTGGGCCTGCTTTTCTTCAGCAGGGACAGGGAAGATGGTTAAAATTGATGGCAAGATGGATGGAGCCAAATACAGGACCATTCTGGAAGAAAACCTGATGGAGTCTGCAAAAGACCTGAGACTGGGACGGAGATTTGTCTTCCAACAAGACAATGATCCAAAACATAAAGCAAAATCTACAATGGAATGGTTCAAAAATAAACATATCCAGGTGTTAGAATGGCCAAGTCAAAGTCCAGACCTGAATCCAATCGAGAATCTGTGGAAATAACTGAAAACTGCTGTTCACAAATGCTCTCCATCCAACCTCACTGAGCTCGAGCTGTTTTGCAAGGAGGAATGGGAAAAAATGTCAGTCTCTCGATGTGCAAAACTGATAGAGACATACCCCAAGCGACTTACAGCTGTAATCGCAGCAAAAGGTGGCGCTACAAAGTATTAACTTAAGGGGGCTGAATAATTTTGCACGCCCAATTTTTCAGTTTTTGATTTGTTAAAACAGTTTGAAATATCCAATAAATGTCGTTCCACTTCATGATTGTGTCCCACTTGTTGTTGATTCTTCACAAAAAAATACAGTTGTATATCTTTATGTTTGAAGCCTGAAATGTGGCAAAAGGTCGCAAAGTTCAAGGGGGCCGAATACTTTCGCAAGGCACTGTACGTACAGTCACTGTGGGGACGACATCCTCAATGCACTTATTGATAAAGCCAGTGACTGATGTGGTGTATTCCTCAATGTGACAGCAAGTTCAAAAACCAGCAAAAAGAGTGACAAATCTTCACACAAAAAAAACAGAAGATATGTTTAAAGTTCGTCCGTGCTCCTTTTTGGATTACTCACTCAGTTGGGTCGTTTGATGTAGTTGTATTAACTCACCTTGCTAGGTTTGATCTAGCTCGTATCTTCAGGCTAGCTTGTTAGTCTGCTGGCTAGGTCTTTGTTGTGTAGCTAGAGTTAACACTTCTTCACTTGAGGCGCAGTTACTTTTTTATATTCTGAATGAACAGAGTTGTTGTTCATCACTTCTTGTCTTGAATTCTCTTTCGATTAAAGTGTTTATCTCATTCTAAAAACAAAAAAATATTAAATATATCAGGAGCTCATGTTGAGCATGACTCTCTCTCTTTCTCTTTGTCTCTCTCTTTTTCTCTCTCTCTCACACACACACACTCTCTCACTCTTTCTGTTACTGTTCTCTCTTATTCTCTGTTTTCTTTCTCTTCTCTGTCCCTCTCACTCATTTAGCATCTTTCATTCTTCCTGTATTTGCATTGGGCTCCAAAATTACTGGCACCCCTGACTGGCAATGCACAAACAATACTTTAAAAAAAAGCCTTCTGGCAGAGGCAACCAGATTGTCAGTCAAAATTGCCAGGTTCTTGGTGGAATTCATTATGCCATCAATCTTAACCAGTGCCTCTGGACCTCTGGAATTAAAACAGCCCCAAAACATCACTGACCCCCCTCCATATTTCCCTGTGGGTATGAGGTGCCTCTCCTTGTATGCATCTCTGTTTCAACACCAAACATGGCGATGCTGTATCTGACCAAAACGTTCCATTTTGGTCTCATCTGACCAGAGCACCTTCTTCCAGTCATAATTTTAATTACATTTGGCAAACTCCAAGTGCTTGCGTCTGTGTCTTGGGGTCATTAAGGGCTTTCTTCTGGTAACCCTTCCAAAGAGCCTGTGGTTGTGGAGGTGGCTTTCTGATGGTGCTTTTTGAAACCTGGTGAACCCAAGACGCCACCAAGGCCTGCAATTCTTTCACAGTGATTCTTGGGGATTTTGTTGCTTCTCTCACGATCCTCCTCCCTATCCTGGGGGGCAAAATGCATTTGCGTCCTCTACCCGTGAGGTTTTCAACTGTTCCATATCTTCAGAATGTTTTAATAATTGCCCTGACAGTGCTCAGTGGCATATTCAATCGTTTGTGGATCTTCTTGTAGCCATTACCAGATTTATGAAGATCTACGACCATCTGTCCCTTTTGAACTGCCAGTTCTTTTCTTCATGGTGTTGGATGACAAAGGGATATTGCATGCCTGTTACCTCATTTTTATACCCTAGTGAAATAGGAAGTGATGTAATGGCTCTATATAGTTCCTTAAATTCTTGACGCTACCAATCCCTGTATCCGGATAATTTTCGTCTGCAACCGCTGAATAGCATAGCGCAACAGTCAAATAATATTACTAGAAAATATTCATATTCATGAAATCACAAGTGCAGTATTTTGAAACACAGCTTAGCCTTTTGTTAATCGCCCTGTCGTCTCAGATATTGAAATTATGCTTTACAGCGAAAGCAATCCGAGCGTTTGTGTAAGTTTATCGATAGCCTAGCATAGCATTATGTACACATTATGTACACTTGGTCACGAAAATCAGAAATGCAATCAAATTAACCGTTTACCTTTGATGATCTTCGGATGTTTTCACTCACGAGACTCCCAGTTACACAGCAAATGTTCATTTAGTTCCATAAATATTATTTTTATACCCAAAATACCGACGTTTGTTTGTTGCGTTATGTTCAGAAATCCACAGGAAAGAGCGGTCACGACAACGCAGACGTAAATTCCAAATAGTATCCATAATATCCACAGAAACAGGTCAAACGTTTTTTATAATCATTCCTCAAGTAGTTTTAAAAATATGTATTTGATAATATATCAACCAAGTGTGTAGCTTTTTCCATAACAGCGGGAGGAACAATGGCCGCTTCACTCAATTGCGCACCATCTCACTCTGAGAGCCCCCACCTCTCCACTTACGCAATGTGATCCTTCACGCTCATTTTTCGAAATAAAAGCCTGAAACTATGTCTAAAGACTGTTGACACCTTAGGGAAGCCACAGAAAAATGAATCTGGTTGATATCCCTTTAAATGGAGGACAGGCACGCATAGGAACACAGAGGTTTCAAAATAAGAGGCTCTTCCTTATTGGATTATCCTTAGGCTTTTGCCTGCAATATCAGTTCTGTTATACCCACAGACAATATTTTTACAGTTTTGGAAACTTTAGAGTGTTTTCTATCCCAATCTGTCAATTATATGCATATTCTAGCGTCTGTTCATGAGAAATAGGCCGTTTACTTTGGGAACGTTATTTTTCCAAACATAAAAATAGTGCCCCCTAGCTTCAAGAGGTTAATTAACACTTAGATAAACTTAATTAAATAAGTGGAATTTAATTCCTGGTTTAATGTTGGTAGATGTTATTTACAATAATATTTAAGGGTGCCATTAATTGTGAAACTTTGATTTGATTTGGAGGACATTGATTTTCAATTAAATCAATAAATTATTTTGTTGGGTTCCATTGAAACATTAATAAAGTACAGTATTTCTGAATGTTGTTATTTTGAGTTCTCTATAATTATATTGTTTATATTTTTTTTAAGTATTGTTTGTGCATTGCCAGTCATTTTGGAGCCCACTGTATATCTACCTCACTCTATTCCTACTTTTATAACAGTGTAAATCTGTCTCTTAGCTTATCATTTAACACATTGCACTGTGCTGTACTGCAAGCGCAGTTCGATTTTATTGGTATTTATTGTGATAAGCAACAGGCGAGCAATCCATAATGCCTGAACTCAGTCCCTTACCTGCTCCGGACACCTATTAATATGCATTTCATGACCGTTGACATATACAGTACTGTCCTTAATGTAATGTCTATTGTTGGAATATATTATCCCTAATGTAATGTCTGTTGTTGACATATATTATCCCTAATGTAATGTCTATTGTTGGAATATATTATCCCTAATGTAATGTCTGTTGTTGACATATATTATCCCTAATGTAATGTCTATTGTCCTGGTTGTCTGGGATGATGGTGTTGATGTGAGCCATGACCAGCCTTTCAAAGTACTTCAGAATCACAGATGTGAGTGCTACAGGGTGATAGTCATTTAGGCAGGTTACCTTGGAACTCTTGGGAACAGGGTCAATGGTGGTCAGCTTTAAACATTTAGGGATTACAGACTGAGACAAGGAGAGATTGTAAATGTCTGTGAAGACGCTTGCCAGCTGGTCTGTGTATGCTTTGAGAACGTGCCCTAGTATTCCGTCTGTGATTGTGAACCTGTTTTAAAGTTTTGCTCACATCTGCCACAGAGAGCGAGATCACACAGTAATTTGGAAAAAAGGGCTTTCACGCAAGGCTCAGTGTTGTATTCCTCCAAGAGATCATAAAAGGCATTTAGCTCATTTGGGAGTTCTGCATCACTCAGCAACTCCCGGCTGGGTTTCCCTTTGTAATTCCTTGCCACGTACGATGAGCGTCGGAGTTGGTCTAATAGGATTCCACCTTCCTCCTATGTTGTCCTTTTATGTTTTATCTCAGGTCGTAAGTCGTAACAGGATTTCTTGTATGCCCATGTCTGTCTCCCGTTTCTAGTAAGCAGTAGCACAGCGCTGATATGGCCTGTAATCCATGTTTTTTTGGTTTGGTCACTGTGGGGATGACATTGTCTATGAACTAATTGATGAAGCCCATGACTGTTGTGGTAAACTCTTCAATGCTATTGGTTGAATCCCGGAACATATCCCAGTCTGTACTAGCAAAACAGTCTTGTAGCCTCATAAAGGTATGTGTTTGGTTAACTTCTCATCATGTAACCCTGAATTCCTAATTTAAAATAAATGTATCTGCCTACATTGTACAGTTTTCTCTCTCTCCAATGTGACAAAGTAGAACACCCTGAGCCCAAGAACAGAGAGGAGTTTGTGGAGTGTAAGTAAAGCTGTAGCACGCTAAAACACACACACACACACACACACACACACACACACACACACACACACACACACACACACACACACACACACACACACACACACACACACACACACCATCAGAGGTTATGGCGGGCAATGCAAATAGTCTGTGTAGCCATTTGATTAGCTGTTCAGGAGTTTTATGGCTTGGGGGTAGAAGCTGTTCAGGAGTTTTATGGCTTGGGGGTAGAAGCTGTTCAGGAGTTTTATGGCTTGGGGGTGGAAGCTGTTCAGGAGTTTTATGGCTTGGGGGTAGAAGCTGTTTAGGAGCATCTTGAACCTAGACTTGGCGCTCCGGTACCGCTTGCTGTGCGGTAGCAGAGAGAACAGTCTAAAACTAGGGTGTCTGGAATCTTTGACATTTTTTAGGGCCTTCCTCTGACACCGCCTGGATGGCAGGAAGCTTGGCCCCGGTGATGTACTGGGCCGTACGGACTACCCTCTGAAGTGCCTTGCGGTCAGAGGCTGACGAGTTGCCACACCAGGCAGTGATGCAACCCGTCAGGATGCTCTCGATGGCGCAGCTGTAAAACCTTTTGAGGATCTGAGCACCCATGCCACATATTTTCAGTCTCCTGAGGGGGAATAGGTTTTGTTGTGCCCTCTTCACCACTGACATTGGATCCCAACATGGCTAATGAGCAGCTGTGACAGTCTGAGAGGAACCGAGAGATTAGAAGAAGAGCAGCCAGACAGATGTACCACTACAGACAAGCTCTGTGTAGAGAGGGTCTGGAGAATGCTACTGGGAGGTACAGATCAGGGGTCATGGTTATGGAGCTAGGCCTAAGGTTTTTATAGCTGTCTCATATAAAGGAATCAACAGGAGAGGAGACATAGTAAACTTCCCATTTGAATGAATCAACAGTCCTGCTTGATGGTCTCTCTGTCATAATTACAACATGACTGTTAACCCTGTCCCTGTCCCCCTTCTGCCAGAGTAGGAGTGTACCTGGACCACAGGGGGGAATGCTATCCTTCTACAGTCTCCTCTTCAGCCCACAGACCACATTGACCCTGTATCCTGTGTTCTGGTTGGTCCTGGATCATCTGGGCAGATCATCTAGAAGACTCCTTCAGTCCTTCTGGGTGGATTAACCTGCAGTGAGCTAGCTCTTCTAGAGGGACTGATTTACAGTTCTCGCATGTCTGGAAATAAACGACTCCTTCTTGCAAACAATGTAGACCGTGAAAATGTACAATCTCATTCTATTTCTAGTCCCCATCTGAAAAGGGACAACACAAATCTAAAGACGAAGAGTCTGACATGGTCTGATGATGTCACAGTACTGCATTCAGTTAAGCCCAAACGTCATTTGTGGCCGTTGCATTTAAATACTGCAAATGTACAAGACTATAGAACCTGCCATGATAGTGTGATTGTAATACAACATACATTTGAACCTCTCATCAGACAACTTTTATATGATTATAATAGCATTGTGTTTTAACCATTTACATGATTTCACACACATGAGACAGTGTGTATTTGTCAACGATAGAATGAATGTACAGAGTTTGTATTGTAAAAGCACAAAATATAATGATATTAGGCTTGTTGTGATATTGTGTTGTTGTTTCAAAATGCTGGAAGTCAAACTGAAATGAATGAGTAAAAAAAATGTGATACAAAACTACAGGACTATATGATTTACTACTGAAATATGATACTTTCTCATCCCTGTACTCACTTCATGACACACATCAATGAGTGTCTTTAATCAAGATTTTGCACTTCCTGGATACGTCAAGTAATTAGTATTACCGTCACTAGTAGCATCTGAAATAATATTACAAACACCTAAAGCTAGCATATTAAATATATTGTACCTAGATACATATGAATTACACAAGTATTATCCTAAATGTACCTTTACCACAGGCCTACTGTAGTATGTTCATGTAGTCAGTGTCGTGTCTTTGGCTATGCCGGATTAATTGATAAAACATGCTATTCTATAAAATAATTTCTTCGTAATTAATATCACCTGATTGAGCTAATCATGTAAATGTAATAAACTAGAGAGTCGGGCACCACAAAATAATATTTATAGAGCTGTTATCTTCCAAATAAACTCTTAAAGACGTAGTAATATTTTACATCAATAGCAGTCAACATTAATCTTCATCTTACTTCAGTCTCATCATCTGAAAGTTGTAAATTCTTGGTTATCTGCAAGAACCCTGGCTAACAATTTGAATCAGCAATACAAAATTGGGTTTAATCATTTATTTACTAAATACCTAACTAATCACACAGAATTACACATACACATAATTAAATCATAACTTGATTACAAATTACGCCATAAAGGAAAACGTCCCTAGCGGGCGGAACAGATATGACGGCTTGTTACACAAAGAAAAGGGGCGGGGTTTGAGTGAAAGAGCAGGAAGACTGAGGGACAAAGGGAGAAGCTGTGCTATCGTAAATACAGTATCTTATGCATTCTAAATTACCGCACATTTGGAAAAGGAAAATGCAATAAATATTTACTCTGAGCTGCGCTTCAGTAGGTTGGTCGTAGATGGAAGGCCATGTTGTCCAACCGAGTCCTCTGTCCTTTGAAGAATGTCTCTGGTTGTCAATTGGATACGTTGTAGTAACGTTGTTGTGTGATTGATGGGATTCTCTGTCTGTTCCTTCCTAACCTGCGTTTGCAGCTGCGGTCGCTAACTCAACAGCTAGGAGGTATCATTTCTGTAGTGAATAAGAGTTCAAAGTTCATACCATTTGCAATCAAAGATCCTGCTGGTGTTGGCTTCGTCCTGTAGTTATTTTCTGAACCATTCTGACATAGGATCGTCATCCTACCTCATCGGAACAGATAGTTATGTCGTCAAGGCTTTATATAGGAAGGAAGAGGAGGGTGTGTTTGAAAAGTTCTATAGCCCTTGTCCCTTCACAGGGGCGGGCCACTGATTGAGCAGAGCCCTATCTTATGAAAACCCACATCTCCCATTTTAGAAGCTAAAATCACATTTCATCCCATCACGAGTAATTTCATATTCAAACATTTAAATTGAACAACAATTCCATGTGAATCCGATAACTCTGATGTGTAGACTTTCCACTGTAGAGTTTATGTCATCTTATCATTGATGAGAATGTCTCAGATGACAACAGAACTGACATCATGTTCATTAAGTACCACCGCATATGTTCAATTGTTCGGATTACCAGAATATAGTTCATTTCCCCCACCTTCTGATGTTCCCCGAATCTCTATGTTAACCAAGGGTTTTGCAAATGTAACCTCAGTAGGTTAGAGAGAGGAAAAAGGGGGTAAGAGGTATTTATGACTGTCATAAACCAACCCCCCAGGCCCACGTCATGACATCAGTAAATAATATAATAACACCACAAGTATTGTGCTACATTAGCAACAACACTGGAACAGACAGACAGACAGACAGATAGAGAGACAGCACATTAGGCCTAGATGAATCATTTATATGATTATCCTCCATCCCAGTGAACACTCAGGCACTCTCTTCTACAGCGCACACACACACACACACACATAAACACACACACACACACACACACACACATATGCACATAAACACACGCACACACGTACAGACACACACGTACACACACACTCACTGACACACTGACACACTGTTTTACAGGCTCTTGGGCTAAACTAATCCTCCAGGAAATGTAACACGTGATTTAATTAGCAGCAACATGACTGTAGTGCCAGGTCCCATAAACACACATCCGTAAACCATCATCTCTCTAAACGAGGCACGAGGCATGGTGAAGGCCTTTTCAGAACCATCATCTCTCTAAACGAGGCACGAGGCATGGTGAAGACCTTTTCAGAACCATCATCAAATATAACCTACAGTGTCCTGTCTCACCATCATGTACAGTAGATGCACCAAGCCTACTGTAGATGGAGAGAAACTCCTTGTTAAGGAGATGCACCAAGCCTACTGTAGATGGAGAGAAACTCTTTGTTAAGGAGATGTGATGTGAACTGATGACACCATGACAGTGGGAGGAGAAGAAGACAGGGACAGGAAGAGAAAACATATTGATAGGGGAATAGAGAAGACAGGGACAGGAAGAGAAAACATATTGATAGGGGAATAGAGAAGAAGATAGGGACATCAGGAGAAAACATATTGATAGAGGAATAGAGAAGAAGACAGGGACAGGAGGAGAAAACATATTGATAGGGGAATAGAGAAGAAGACAGGGACAGGAGGAGAAAACATATTGATAGGGGAATAGAGAAGAAGACAGGGACAGGAGGAGAAAACATATTGATAGGGGAATAGAGAAGAAGACAGGGACAATTAGGAGAAAACATATTGATAGAGGAATAGAGAAGAAGACAGGGACATCAGGAGAAAACATATTGATAGGGGAATAGAGAAGAAGACAGGGACATCAGGAGAAAACATATTGATAGGGGAATAGAGAAGAAGACAGGGACATCAGGAGAAAACATATTGATAGGGGAATAGAGAAGAAGACAGGGACATCAGGAGAAAACATATTGATAGAGGAATAGAGAAGAAGACAGGGACATCAGGAGAAAACATATTGATAGGGGAATAGAGAAGAAGACAGGGACAATTAGGAGAAAACATATTGATAGAGGAATAGAGAAGAAGACAGGGACATCAGGAGAAAACATATTGATAGAGGAATAGAGAAGAAGACAGGGACATCAGGAGAAAACATATTGATAGGGAATAGAGAAGAAGACAGGGACATCAGGAGGAGAAAACATATTGATAGAGGAATAGAGAAGAAGACAGGGACATCAGGAGAAAACATATTGATAGGGGAATAGAGAAGAAGACAGGGACATCAGGAGAAAACATATTGATAGGGGAATAGAGAAGAAGACAGGGACATCAGGAGAAAACATATTGATAGGGGAATAGAGATGAAGACAGGGACAGGAAGAGAAAACATATTGATGGAGGAATAGAGAAGAAGACAGGGACATCAGGAGAAAACATATTGATAGGGGAATAGAGAAGAAGATAGGGACATCAGGAGAAAACATATTGATAGAGGAATAGAGAAGAAGACAGGGACAATTAGGAGAAAACATATTGATAGGGGAATAGAGAAGAAGACAGGGACATCAGGAGAAAACATATTGATAGAGGAATAGAGAAGAAGACAGGGACATCAGGAGAAAACATATTGATAGGGGAATAGAGAAGAAGACAGAGACATCAGGAGAAAACATATTGATAGGGGAATAGAGAAGAAGACAGGGACATCAGGAGAAAACATATTGATAGAGGAATAGAGAAGAAGACAGGGACAATTAGGAGAAAACATATTGATAGAGGAATAGAGAAGAAGACAGGGACATCAGGAGAAAACATATTGATAGGGGAATAGAGAAGAAGACAGGGACATCAGGAGAAAACATATTGATAGAGGAATAGAGAAGAAGACAGGGACATCAGGAGAAAACATATTGATAGAGGAATAGAGAAGAAGACAGGGACATCAGGAGAAAACATATTGATAGAGGAATAGAGAAGAAGACAGGGACATCAGGAGAAAACATATTGATAGAGGAATAGAGAAGAAGACAGGGACATCAGGAGAAAACATATTGATAGGGGAATAGAGAAGAAGACAGGGACATCAGGAGAAAACATATTGATAGGGGAATAGAGAAGAAGACAGGGACATCAGGAGAAAACATATTGATAGAGGAATAGAGAAGAAGACAGGGACATCAGGAGAAAACATATTGATAGGGGAATAGAGAAGAAGACAGGGACATCAGGAGAAAACATATTGATAGAGGAATAGAGAAGAAGACAGGGACATCAGGAGAAAACATATTGATAGAGGAATAGAGAAGAAGACAGGGACATCAGGAGAAAACATATTGATAGGGGAATAGAGAAGAAGACAGGGACATCAGGAGAAAACATATTGATAGAGGAATAGAGAAGAAGACAGGGACATCAGGAGAAAACATATTGATAGAGGAATAGAGAAGAAGACAGGGACATCAGGAGAAAACATATTGATAGGGGAATAGAGAAGAAGACAGGGACAGGAAGAGAAAACATATTGATAGAGGAATAGAGAAGAAGACAGGGACATCAGGAGAAAACATATTGATAGAGGAATAGAGAAGAAGACAGGGACATCAGGAGAAAACATATTGATAGAGGAATAGAGAAGAAGACAGGGACAGGAGGAGAAAACATATTGATAGAGGAATAGAGAAGAAGACAGGGACATCAGGAGAAAACATATTGATAGAGGAATAGAGAAGAAGACAGGGGCATCAGGAGAAAACATATTGATAGAGGAATAGAGAAGAAGACAGGGACATCAGGAGAAAACATATTGATAGAGGAATAGAGAAGAAGACAGGGACATCAGGAGAAAACATATTGATAGGGGAATAGAGAAGAAGACAGGGACATCAGGAGAAAACATATTGATAGGGGAATAGAGAAGAAGACAGGGACATCAGGAGAAAACATATTGATAGAGGAATAGAGAAGAAGACAGGGACATCAGGAGAAAACATATTGATAGGGGAATAGAGAAGAAGACAGGGACATCAGGAGAAAACATATTGATAGAGGAATAGAGAAGAAGACAGGGACATCAGGAGAAAACATATTGATAGAGGAATAGAGAAGAAGACAGGGACATCAGGAGAAAACATATTGATAGGGGAATAGAGAAGAAGACAGGGACATCAGGAGAAAACATATTGATAGAGGAATAGAGAAGAAGACAGGGACATCAGGAGAAAACATATTGATAGAGGAATAGAGAAGAAGACAGGGACATCAGGAGAAAACATATTGATAGGGGAATAGAGAAGAAGACAGGGACAGGAAGAGAAAACATATTGATAGAGGAATAGAGAAGAAGACAGGGACATCAGGAGAAAACATATTGATAGGGGAATAGAGAAGAAGACAGGGACATCAGGAGAAAACATATTGATAGGGGAATAGAGAAGAAGACAGGGACATCAGGAGAAAACATATTGATAGGGGAATAGAGAAGAAGACAGGGACATCAGGAGAAAACATATTGATAGAGGAATAGAGAAGAAGACAGGGACATCAGGAGAAAACATATTGATAGAGGAATAGAGAAGAAGACAGGGACAGGAGGAGAAAACATATTGATAGGGGAATAGAGAAGAAGACAGGGACATCAGGAGAAAACATATTGATAGAGGAATAGAGAAGAAGACAGGGACATCAGGAGAAAACATATTGATAGAGGAATAGAGAAGAAGACAGGGACAGGAGGAGAAAACATATTGATAGAGGAATAGAGAAGAAGACAGGGACATCAGGAGAAAACATATTGATAGAGGAATAGAGAAGAAGACAGGGACATCAGGAGAAAACATATTGATAGGGGAATAGAGAAGAAGACAGGGACATCAGGAGAAAACATATTGATAGAGGAATAGAGAAGAAGACAGGGACATCAGGAGAAAACATATTGATAGAGGAATAGAGAAGAAGACAGGGACATCAGGAGAAAACATATTGATAGGGGAATAGAGAAGAAGACAGGGACATCAGGAGAAAACATATTGATAGAGGAATAGAGAAGAAGACAGGGACATCAGGAGAAAACATATTGATAGGGGAATAGAGAAGAAGACAGGGACAGGAGGAGAAAACATATTGATAGGGGAATAGAGAAGAAGACAGGGACATCAGGAGAAAACATATTGATAGGGGAATAGAGAAGAAGACAGGGACAGGAGGAGAAAACATATTGATAGGGGAATAGAGAAGAAGACAGGGACATCAGGAGAAAACATATTGATAGGGGAATAGAGAAGAAGACAGGGACATCAGGAGAAAACATATTGATAGGGGAATAGAGAAGAAGACAGGGACATCAGGAGAAAACATATTGATAGGGGAATAGAGAAGAAGACAGGGACATCAGGAGAAAACATATTGATAGAGGAGTAGAGAAGAAGACAGGGACATCAGGAGAAAACATATTGATAGGGGAATAGAGAAGAAGACAGGGACAATTAGGAGAAAACATATTGATAGGGGAATAGAGAAGAAGACAGGGACATCAGGAGAAAACATATTGATAGGGGAATAGAGAAGAAGACAGGGACATCAGGAAGAGAAAACATATTGATAGGGGAATAGAGAAGAAGACAGGGACAATTAGGAGAAAACATATTGATAGGGGAATAGAGAAGAAGACAGGGACAATTAGGAGAAAACATATTGATAGAGGAATAGAGAAGAAGACAGGGACATCAGGAGAAAACATATTGATAGGGGAATAGAGAAGAAGACAGGGACATCAGGAGAAAACATATTGATAGGGGAATAGAGAAGAAGACAGGGACAATTAGGAGAAAACATATTGATAGGGGAATAGAGAAGAAGACAGGGACATCAGGAGAAAACATATTGATAGGGGAATAGAGAAGAAGACAGGGACATCAGGAAGAGAAAACATATTGATAGAGGAATAGAGAAGAAGACAGGGACATCAGGAGAAAACATATTGATAGGGGAATAGAGAAGAAGACAGGGACAATTAGGAGAAAACATATTGATAGGGGAATAGAGAAGAAGACAGGGACATCAGGAGAAAACATATTGATAGAGGAATAGAGAAGAAGACAGGGACATCAGGAGAAAACATATTGATAGAGGAATAGAGAAGAAGACAGGGACATCAGGAGAAAACATATTGATAGGGGAATAGAGAAGAAGACAGGGACAATTAGGAGAAAACATATTGATAGGGGAATAGAGAAGAAGACAGGGACATCAGGAGAAAACATATTGATAGGGGAATAGAGAAGAAGACAGGGACAATTAGGAGAAAACATATTGATAGGGGAATAGAGAAGAAGACAGGGACATCAGGAGAAAACATATTGATAGGGGAATAGAGAAGAAGACAGGGACATCAGGAGAAAACATATTGATAGGGGAATAGAGAAGAAGACAGGGACATCAGGAGAAAACATATTGATAAAGGAATAGAGAAGAAGACAGGGACATCAGGAAGAGAAAACATATTGATAGGGGAATAGAGAAGAAGACAGGGACAGGAGGAGGAGAAAACATATTGATAGAGGAATAGAGAAGAAGACAGGGACATCAGGAGAAAACATATTGATAGGGGAATAGAGAAGAAGACAGGGACATCAGGAGAAAACATATTGATAGAGGAATAGAGAAGAAGACAGGGACATCAGGAGAAAACAGATTGATAGGGGAATAGAGAAGAAGACAGGGACATCAGGAGAAAACATATTGATAGGGGAATAGAGAAGAAGACAGGGACATCAGGAGAAAACATATTGATAGGGGAATAGAGAAGAAGATAGGGACATCAGGAGAAAACATATTGATAGAGGAATAGAGAAGAAGACAGGGACAATTAGGAGAAAACATATTGATAGGGGAATAGAGAAGAAGACAGGGACATCAGGAGAAAACATATTGATAGAGGAATAGAGAAGAAGATAGGGACAGGAGGAGAAAACATATTGATAGAGGAATAGAGAAGAAGACAGGGACATCAGGAGAAAACATATTGATAGGGGAATAGAGAAGAAGACAGGGACATCAGGAGAAAACATGTTGATAGAGGAATAGAGAAGAAGACAGGGACATCAGGAGAAAACATATTGATAGAGGAATAGAGAAGAAGACAGGGACATCAGGAGAAAACATATTGATAGGGGAATAGAGAAGAAGACAGGGACATCAGGAGGAGAAAACATATTGATAGGGAATAGAGAAGAAGACAGGGACATCAGGAGAAAACATATTGATAGAGGAATAGAGAAGAAGACAGGGACATCAGGAGAAAACATATTGATAGGGGAATAGAGAAGAAGACAGGGACATCAGGAGAAAACATATTGATAGGGGAATAGAGAAGAAGATAGGGACATCAGGAGAAAACATATTGATAGGGGAATAGAGAAGAAGACAGGGACATCAGGAGAAAACATATTGATAGAGGAATAGAGAATAAGACAGGGACATCAGGAGAAAACATATTGATAGAGGAATAGAGAAGAAGACAGGGACAATTAGGAGAAAACATATTGATAGAGGAATAGAGAAGAAGACAGGGACATCAGGAGAAAACATATTGATAGAGGAATAGAGAAGAAGACAGGGACATCAGGAGAAAACATATTGATAGAGGAATAGAGAAGAAGACAGGGACATCAGGAGAAAACATATTGATAGGGGAATAGAGAAGAAGACAGGGACAATTAGGAGAAAACATATTGATAGAGGAATAGAGAAGAAGACAGGGACATCAGGAGAAAACATATTGATAGGGGAATAGAGAAGAAGACAGGGACATCAGGAGAAAACATATTGATAGGGGAATAGAGAAGAAGACAGGGACATCAGGAGAAAACATATTGATAGGGGAATAGAGAAGAAGACAGGGACATCAGGAGAAAACATATTGATAGAGGAATAGAGAAGAAGACAGGGACATCAGGAGAAAACATATTGATAGAGGAATAGAGAAGAAGACAGGGACATCAGGAGAAAACATATTGATAGGGGAATAGAGAAGATAACAGGGACATCAGGAGAAAACATATTGATAGAGGAATAGAGAAGAAGACAGGGACATCAGGAGAAAACATATTGATAGAGGAATAGAGAAGAACAGGGACATCAGGAGGAGAAAACATATTGATAGGGGAATAGAGAAGAAGACAGGGACATCAGGAGAAAACATATTGATAGAGGAATAGAGAAGAAGACAGGGACATCAGGAGAAAACATATTGATAGAGGAATAGAGAAGAAGACAGGGACAGGAAGAGAAAACATATTGATAGAGGAATAGAGAAGAAGACAGGGACATCAGGAGAAAACATATTGATAGGGGAATAGAGAAGAAGACAGGGACATCAGGAGAAAACATATTGATAGGGGAATAGAGAAGAAGACAGGGACATCAGGAGAAAACATATTGATAGAGGAATAGAGAAGAAGACAGGGACATCAGGAGAAAACATATTGATAGAGGAATAGAGAAGAAGACAGGGACAGGAGGAGAAAACATATTGATAGAGGAATAGAGAAGAAGACAGGGACATCAGGAGAAAACATATTGATAGAGGAATAGAGAAGAAGACAGGGACATCAGGAGAAAACATATTGATAGGGGAATAGAGAGGAGGAAAGCAATGGTGGAAGTGAGACAGAGTGTGAGAGGGAGAAGAGGAATCTTACTCTTTCTCGTTCCATCTCTCTTTCACACTCGGATACTCTCAATTTCCGCTGGACAGGTCCATCTACACACACACACACACACACACACACACACACATACACACACACACACACACACACACACACACACACACACACACACTGCATTACACTGACACATTTTCATAATGATAGACTGAAAGTCACAGATGTGCTGTAAGTATACAGTCAAGTCAAACGCACCATGCTGCTAATGGTAATGACTTGGTGTAAACGGTGTGTGTGTGTGTGTGTGTGTTTGCGTCTGACTCTTGAGTGATTTATTTGTATCAGTATCTGGCAGTAAAAGACAAATGGCAGAGAGAAAGGGAGGGACAGAGAGTGGGGGAGAGAGAATGGGAGGGACAGAGAGTGGGGCAGAGAGAATGGGAAGGACCGAGGGACAGAGAGTGGGGGAAAGAGAATGGGAGGGACAGAGAGTGGGGGAGAGAGAATGGGAGGGACAGAGAGTGGGGGAGAGAGAATGGGAGGGACAGAGAGTGGGGCAGAGAGAATGGGAAGGACCGAGGGACAGAGAGTGGGGGAAAGAGAATGGGAGGGACAGAGAGTGGGGGAGAGAGAATGGGAGGGACAGAGAGTGGGGGAGAGAGAATGGGAGGGACAGAGAGTGGGGCAGAGAGAATGGGAAGGACCGAGGGACAGAGAGTGGGGGAGAGAGAACGGGAGGGACAGAGAGTGGGGGAGAGAGAATGGGAGGGACAGAGAGTGGGGGAGAGAGAATGGGAGGGACAGAGAGTGGGGGAGAGAGAATGGGAGGGACAGAGAGTGGGGGAGAGAGAATGGGAGGGACAGAGAGTGGGGGAGAGAGAATGGGAGGGACAGAGAGTGGGGGAGAGAGAATGGGAGGGACAGAGAGTGGGGGAGAGAGAATGGGAGGGACAGAGAGTGGGGGAGAGAGAATGGGAGGGACAGAGAGTGGGGGAGAGAGAATGGGAGGGACAGAGAGTGGGGGAGAGAGAATGGGAGGGACAGAGAGTGGGGGAGAGAGAATGGGAGGGACAGAGAGTGGGGGAGAGAGAATGGGAGGGACAGAGAGTGGGGGAGAGAGAATGGGAGGGACAGAGAGTGGGGGAGAGAGAATAGGAGGGACAGAGAGTGGGGGAGAGAGAATGGGAGGGACAGAGAGTGGGGGAGAGAGAATGGGAGGGACAGAGAGTGGGGGAGAGATAATGGGAGGGACAGAGAGTGGGGGAGAGAGAATGGGAGGGACAGAGAGTGGGGGAGAGAGAATGGGAGGGACAGAGAGTGGGGGAGAGAGAATGGGAGGGACAGAGAGTGGGGGAGAGAGAATGGGAGGGACAGAGAGTGGGGGAGAGAGAATGGGAGGGACAAAGAGTGGGGGAGAGAGAATGGGAGGGACAGAGAGTGGGGGAGAGAGAATGGGAGGGACAGAGAGTGGGGGAGAGAGAATGGGAGGGACCGAGAGTGGGGGAGAGAGAATGGGAGGGACAGAGAATGGGGGAGAGAGAATGGGAGGGACAGAGAGTGGGGGAGAGAGAATGGGAGGGACAGAGAGTGGGGGAGAGAGAATGGGAGGGACAGAGAATGGGGGAGAGAGAATGGGAGGGATAGAGAGTGGGGGAGAGAGAATGGGAGGGACAGAGAGTGGGGGAGAGAGAATGGGAGGGACAGAGGGACAGAGGGTGGGGGAGAGAGAATGGGAGGGACAGAGGGTGGGGGAGAGAGAATGGGAGGGACAGAGGGACAGAGGGTGGGGGAGAGAGAATGGGAGGGACCGAGGGACAGAGAGTGGGGGAGAGAGAAAGGGAGGGACAGAGGGAAAGAGAGTGGGGGAGAGAGAATGGGAGGGACAGAGGGACAGAGGGTGGGGGAGAGAGAATGGGTGGGACCGAGGGACAGAGAGTGGGGGAGAGAGAATGGGAGGGACCGAGGGACAGAGAGTGGGGGAGAGAGAATGGGAGGGACAGAGAGTGGGGGAGAGAGAAAGGGAGGGACCGAGGGACAGAGAGTGGGGGAGAGAGAAAGGGAGGGACAGAGGGACAGAGAGTGGGGGAGAGAGAATGGGAGGGACCGAGGGACAGAGAGTGGGGGAGAGAGAATGGGAGGGACCGAGGGACAGAGAGTGGGGGAGAGAGAATGGGAGGGACAGAGGGACAGAGAGTGGGGGAGAGAGAATGGGAGGGACCGAGGGACAGAGAGTGGGGGAGAGAGAATGGGAGGGACCGAGGGACAGAGAGTGGGGGAGAGAGAATGGGAGGGACAGAGAGTGGGGGAGAGAGAATGGGAGGGACAGAGAGTGGGGGAGAGAGAATGGGAGGGACAGAGAGTGGGGGAGAGAGAATGGGAGGGACAGAGAGTGGGGGAGAGAGAATGGGAGGGACAGAGAGTGGGGGAGAGAGAATGGGAGGGACAGAGAGTGGGGGAGAGAGAATGGGAGGGACAGAGAGTGGGGGAGAGAGAATGGGAGGGACAGAGAGTGGGGGAGAGAGAATGGGAGGGACCGAGAGTGGGGGAGAGAGAATGGGAGGGACAGAGAGTGGGGGAGAGAGAATGGGAGGGACCGAGAGTGGGGGAGAGAGAATGGGAGGGACAGAGAATGGGGGAGAGAGAATGGGAGGGACAGAGAGTGGGGGAGAGAGAATGGGAGGGACAGAGAGTGGGGGAGAGAGAATGGGAGGGACAGAGAGTGGGGGAGAGAGAATGGGAGGGATAGAGAGTGGGGGAGAGAGAATGGGAGGGACAGAGAGTGGGGGAGAGAGAATGGGAGGGACAGAGGGACAGACGGTTGGGGAGAGAGAATGGGAGGGACAGAGGGTGGGGGAGAGAGAATGGGAGGGACCGAGGGACAGAGAGTGGGGGAGAGAGAATGGGAGGGACAGAGAGTGGGGGAGAGAGAAAGGGAGGGACCGAGGGACAGAGAGTGGGGGAGAGAGAAAGGGAGGGACAGAGGGAAAGAGAGTGGGGGAGAGAGAATGGGAGGGACAGAGGGACAGAGGGTGGGGGAGAGAGAATGGGTGGGACCGAGGGACAGAGAGTGGGGGAGAGAGAATGGGAGGGACCGAGGGACAGAGAGTGGGGGAGAGAGAATGGGAGGGACAGAAGGACAGAGGGTGCGGGAGAGAGAATGGGAGGGACAGAGGGACAGAGAGTGGGGGAGAGAGAAAGGGAGGGACAGAGGGACAGAGAGTGGGGGAGAGAGAATGGGAGGGACCGAGGGACAGAGAGTGGGGGAGAGAGAATGGGAGGGACCGAGGGACAGAGAGTGGGGGAGAGAGAATGGGAGGGACAGAGGGACAGAGAGTGGGGGAGAGAGAATGGGAGGGACCGAGGGACAGAGAGTGGGGGGGAGAGAATGGGAAGGACCGAGGGACAGAGAGTGGGGGAGAGAGAATGGGAGGGACCGAGGGACAGAGAGTGGGGGAGAGAGAATGGGAGGGACAGAGAGTGGGGGAGAGAGAATGGGAGGGACAGAGAGTGGGGGAGAGAGAATGGGAGGGACAGAGAGTGGGGGAGAGAGAATGGGAGGGACAGAGAGTGGGGGAGAGAGAATGGGAGGGACAGAGAGTGGGGGAGAGAGAATGGGAGGGACAGAGAGTGGGGGAGAGAGAATGGGAGGGACAGAGAGTGGGGGAGAGAGAATGGGAGGGACCGAGAGTGGGGGAGAGAGAATGGGAGGGACAGAGAGTGGGGGAGAGAGAATGGGAGGGACCGAGAGTGGGGGAGAGAGAATGGGAGGGACAGAGAATGGGGGAGAGAGAATGGGAGGGACAGAGAGTGGGGGAGAGAGAATGGGAGGGACAGAGAGTGGGGGAGAGAGAATGGGAGGGACAGAGAGTGGGGGAGAGAGAATGGGAGGGATAGAGAGTGGGGGAGAGAGAATGGGAGGGACAGAGAGTGGGGGAGAGAGAATGGGAGGGACTTAGGGACAGACGGTTGGGGAGAGAGAATGGGAGGGACAGAGGGTGGGGGAGAGAGAATGGGAGGGACAGAGGGACAGAGGGTGGGGGAGAGAGAATGGGAGGGACCGAGGGACAGAGAGTGGGGGAGAGAGAATGGGAGGGACCGAGGGACAGAGAGTGGGGGAGAGAGAATGGGAGGGACCGAGGGACAGAGAGTGGGGGAGAGAGAATGGGAGGGACAGAGAGTGGGGGAGAGAGAATGGGAGGGACCGAGGGACAGAGAGTGGGGGAGAGAGAATGGGAGGGACCGAGGGACAGAGAGTGGGGGAGAGAGAATGGGAGGGATAGAGAGTGGCGGAGAGAGAATTGGAGGGACTGAGGGACAGAGAGTGGGGGAGAGAGAATGGGAGGGACCGAGGGACAGAGAGTGGGGGAGAGAGAATGGGAGGGACAGAGAGTGGGGGAGAGAGAATGGGAGGGACATAGGGACAGAGAGTGGGGGAGAGAGAATGGGAGGGACCGAGGGACAGAGAGTGGGGGAGAGAGAATGGGAGGGACAGAGAGTGGGGGAGAGAGAATGGGAGGGACAGAGGGACAGAGAGTGGGGGAGAGAGAATGGGAAGGACCGAGGGACAGAGAGTGGGGGAGAGAGAATGGGAGGGACCGAGGGACAGAGAGTGGGGGGAGAGAATGGGAGGGACAGAGAGTGGGGGAGAGAGAATGGGAGGGACAGAGGGACAGAGAGTGGGGGAGAGAGAATGGGAGGGACAGAGAGTGGGGGAGAGAGAATGGGAGGGACAGAGAGTGGGGGAGAGAGAATGGGAGGGACAGAGAGTGGGGGAGAGAGAATGGGAGGGACCGACGGACAGAGAGTGGGGGAGAGAGAATAGGAGGGAGGAAGGAACAGAGATTAAAAGAGACAGACACTTAAGAAGGGACTAAATCATTTAACCATTTAACCTGGAAGCTCTCTCACTGTCACACTCCACTGACTAGTGATATTGCTCTGTCTCACCCTTTTCATCACATGCTCTATCTCTCTCTCTCTCTCTCTCTCTCTCTCTCTCTCTCTCTCTCTCTCTCTCTCTCTCTCTCTCTCTCTCTCTCTCTCTCTCACTCTCTCTCTCTCTCTCTCTCTCTCTCTCTCTCTCTCTCTCTCTCTCACTCAAATTCAGCTGCTTTATTGGCATGAAAAACATTGTGTCAATATTGCCAAAGCAACAATGTATACATTATACCTTGTAATACAATTATAAAGACTAACATTATAAAATCGTAGTAAATAATAATACAAAAATAAAAACAATAACATGGTAACAGTCAATAGTAGAAATGTAATAAATATAAATATCTAAATATGGAAAATGAAACTATAACTAACTTATAACTAAATAACGGCCATCTTCACCATTACATCAGTATTACAACTACCATCATCAATACTACTACTACTACTACCACCACCATCACTAAACTGTCATCATTACCACTACCACCCATACCACTACTACTACTACCACCATCATTAAACTGTCATCATTACCATTACCACCCATACCACTACTACTACTACCACCATCATTAAACTGTCATCATTACCATTACCACCCATACCACTACTACTACTACTACCACCATCACTAAACTGTCATCATTACCACTACCACCCATACCACTACTACTACTACCACATCACTAAACTGTCATCATTATCATTACCACCCATACCACTACTACTACTACCACCACCATCACTAAACTGTCATCACTACCATTACCACCCATACCACTACTACTACTACTACTACCACCATCATTAAACTGTCATCATTACCATTACCACCCATACCACTACTACTACTACCACCATCATTAAACTGTCATCATTACCATTACCACCCATACCACTACTACTACTACCACCACCATCACTAAACTGTCATCATTACCATTACCACCCATACCACTACTACTACTACCACCACCATCACTAAACTGTCATCATTACCATTACCACCCATACCACTACTACTACCACCATCATTAAACTGTCATCATTACCATTACCACCCATACCACTACTACTACTACCACCATCACTAAACTGTCATCATTACCATTACCACCCATACCACTACTACTACTACCACCACCATCATTAAACTGTCATCATTACCATTACCACCCATACCACTACTACCACCATCACTACTGTCATCATTACCATTACCACCCATACCACTACTACTACTACCACCACCATCATTAAACTGTCATCATTACCATTATCACCCATACCACTACTGCTACTACCGCCATCACTAAACTGTCATCATTACCATTACCACCCATACCACTACTACTACTACCACATCACTAAACTGTCATCATTACCATTACCACCCATACCACTACTACCACCACCATCATTAAACTGTCATCTCTACCATTACCACCCATACCACTACTACTACTACCACGTCACTAAACTGTCATCATTACCATTACCACCCATACCACTACTACCACCACCATCATTAAACTGTCATCACTACCATTACCACCCATACCACTACTACTACTACTACTACCACCATCATTAAACTGTCATCATTACCATTACCACCCATACCACTACTACTACTACTACCACCATCATTAAACTGTCATCATTACCATTACCACCCATACCACTACTACTACTACTACCACCATCATTAAACTGTCATCATTACCATTACCACCCATACCACTACTACTACTACCACCATCACTAAACTGTCATCATTACCATTACCACCCATACCACTACTACTACTACCACCACCATCACTAAACTACTATCATCATTACCATCCATACCACTACTACTACTACCACCATCACTAAACTGTCATCATCAACATTACCACCCATACCACTACTACTAACACCATAATTAAACTGTCATCATTATCATTACCACCCATACCACTACTACTACTACCACCACCATCACTAAACTGCTATCATTACCATTACCACCTATACCACTACTGTTTGGAATGATAAACAACAATAATAACAATAACAATAATAGTAATACTGGCTTTACTGCATCTTGCCTATGCCGTTCTGTACCATCACTCATTCATATCTTTATGTACATATTCTTTATCCCTTTACACTTGTGTGTATAAGGTAGTAGTTTTGGAATTGTTAGGTTGGATTACTCGTTGGTTATTACTGCATTGTCGGAACTAGAAGCACAAGCATTTCGCTACACTCGCATTAACATCTGCTAACCATGTGTATGTGACAAATAACATTTGATTTGATTTGATTTAATAACAATCATACTAATAAAGTTACTAATAAAGTAAGTTACTGCTTACTATGCAGATGTTATTATTCAGGCTATGGAAGGCAAATACATGTTTGGCTGCAAGAGGAGCCATTGCTCCTTCTCCCAAGAGTGTTTTTTGTATTTCCTCTGGGTTTAATAAATTTTGAATAAATGTAGTTATTTCTGTGAATAATGAATTTCATGGTGAGGAATATTTCTCACAGTAAAGGAGAAAGTGCATTTCTGTTTCTACCTCCCCTGTCGTGCAGTGACCACATACACGCTCGTCTTTGGGTAGCCATGTCTTTTTATGTCTGCCACTTTCTATTGCCAATTGGTGGTCACTCAGCCTGTACTTGGTAAGGATCTGTCTCTGCTTCGTATCTCTGACAGAGTAGAGATAATAAGACAATTCATCTTCTCTGTTTAGGATCAGATACTAATTTAGTCGGTTTTGGGATTTTGTTTAGTTTTTTTAAAATATGAGTCCTTTGATTGGTTCATGATTTTGTTTATTAGAATTCTTTCTTTTGAAGCAGTGCTGGTGTCAGATTGGTTGGTTAGGTCCAACACCGTCTCTCTCTCTCTCTCTCTCTCTCTCTCTCTCTCTCTCTCTCTCTCTCTCTCTCTCTCTCTTTCTCTCTCCACCTGATCCATCAACTGTTCATCTCTTGAGCCTCCTCTCTCCAACTGACCTTTCCCCTCCATACCTCCCTAGCTCAATATGTCTCCATCCAGAGACATATTGAGAGGACCAGAGGACCTCTCTCTCTCGCTATGTGTGATGTCTCCCATCTGATGTCATAATCATGTGCCATAGGGAACACTGACGGGGAGAGTGACCTGTCTCCTGACCAATCAGCATCTTAATGAGTCACACAGTGCGAAGTGCTGATTCGTCAGGCTGCTTGTACGCCAGCTGAGAGATGGATGAGTTGAGAGCATCAGGAGGGATAGAGGAGGAGGGTCATCACTATTATCTTCTCTTCCCTCCTCTCATCCCTCTATTCCACCTCACAAAGCCTCTCACTCCATCTCTTCTCCCTCTTTCCCAAACCTCCTCTTCATCAAATCCTCCTCCTTTTAAATCCCCCTTTCCCATCTTCTCTCTCTCCCTCCCTCTCTCTCCTCCCCCTCTCTCTCCTCCCCCAGATATTTAGTTTGATTTATTGCTTCTTGTTGGAAAGGTTGGCGTTTTAATAACTCAAGTTCTCCTCACCCCAATGAGAGAGAGAAAGGTAGAGAGAAAAAGAGAGGGAAGAGAAGAAGTTTAGTAAGCATAAAATAAACATACACTGTTTTTACCCCCCGTCTCCCCCTTTCTCTCTACGTTCTCGTTCATGTATTTTGAAACTGCTCTCCCCATTGTAGATGTAGAAAACTCATGGAGAGATGAGGTTTGTTTTAACATTCCTGTGATTTGAAGCATATGTGGAACACACACACATACACACACACACACACACACACATACATACACACACACACATACATACACAGACACACACACACACACACACACATACACACACACACACACACACATATACATACACACACACACACACATACATACACACACACACACACACACACACACACACGCCTTAAAAGCTATAATGGACAGAAGATGAAAGAGATCACAAACTGATGAACAAAGAGAGAAAAGGAGACGGAGGGAGAAAGATGTAATGGAGGTGAATAGAGGTACAGAGAGAACAGAGAGAGGTAGACGTTTCGGAAACATCTGAGAGACACAATACAAAAAGAGTACGAAAGAGAGGAAAGAGGAGAAAGAAAGGAGTGATAAGTGATTAGGCTGTGGAGAAAATAGGGAGAACGACAGAAAGAGAAAGAGGAGAGAGAGAGAGGGGGGGGATAGAGAAAGAGATCTAGAGGAAGGGAGCGTTCTAACACTAAACTGAGCCTTTATTTAGATCCCCATTATTCACACTGGTCATTAGAGAACCATATCACTTCCCCTCATTTACTGACAGAGAGAGGGGGAGAGGGGGAGAGGAGGAGAGGGTAATCATTAGAAAGATATCACTTTTCCCCCATCTCTGTAATGAGTGAAGGGAAGAGAAGAGAGGACGAGAGGAGAGGAGGATAAACAGACAAACAGACAGATATGGAGACCTCAAATGGAACAGCAGATAGACAATAACAGCAATCTGACCGTAAATTCATAGGGTTATGTTACATTCACAACTAACTTTCAGAACGCAGCCTGGGACACATGTTTTCTATCATACTGTATGTTCCCGTCAACTGTACTTTCTCAGTCTGGCTTAGAGATAATGTTTATTAAAAGAATGTCATTATGAAGTGGCTGCTGTAGTCCAGGAACAACATGTGTTTTATTTACATTTCTTCCTAGAGCAATTAGGCAGGCATATGAAGACTGGGTTACCTAGGGAACATGGATTGGGTTTAGAAGAAAACACAGTGCACGTTTTCATTTTAATGAAATGCTTACATAATTCATTTAAAATAACAAAGTCAAGGGAGTCTCTGTCACTCACACACACACACACACACACACACACACACACACACACACACACACACACACACACACACACACACACACACACACACACACACACACACACACACACACACACACACTGCTGGTGTCTCATTCCGCAGTAATAACTCACAGGAAAACGTTGATGGGAAAAAAGTCATTGATGGAAATCTGCATTTTCATCTCTATCCCATAATTTTAAGTGGTTCGGCCCATTTAAATGTCCCAAAAGGGAATAATTAAATAGCTTTCAGTTCCTAGCGACAGAAACGTGTCTGCTAAAATCCCCATCAGATCCTCACTCACCAAAACCCACACACCGTCACATATACACACAACACACATACGCATACTGTACACACACACCGTCACATATACACACAACACACATACACATACTGTACACACACACTGTCACATATACACACAGCACACACTCACACATACTGTACACACACACCGTCACATATACACACAACACACATGCACATACTGTACACACACACCGTCACATATACACAGTACACACATACGCATACTGTACACACACACCGTCACATATACACACAGTACACATACACATACTGTACACACACAAAACATCATAAACACATACATCCATGGAGACACACAGAAACTGATAGTTTGTATTTAAAAAGGTGGTCCTCATAGAAACCTCAACAAACACATGTGAAGAGTTACAGAGGATTTCACCATGACTGAGTGGTAGTATTTCTTTATTACCAGTCTCACATCTGTTATGGTTGAGATGTTGTTGAGTCACTACCTCATATAAAGGTTACATTATAGGCTGCAAACAGGACGTTAAATAGGGGGAGGTAGAGAGAGAGAGAGAGAGAGAGAGAGAGAGAGACAGAGAGAGAGACAGAGAGAGAGAGCGAGAGAGAGAGAGAGAGAGAGAGAGAGAGAGAGAGAGAGAGAGAGAGAGATAGAGACAGAGACAGAGAGAGAGACAGAGAAAGAGAGAGGGCGAGAGAGAGAGAGAGATAGAGACAGAGAGAGAGACAGAGAGAGAGAGCGAGAGAGAGAGAGAGAGAGAGAGAGAGAGAGAGAGAGAGAGAGATAGAGACAGAGACAGAGAGAGAGACAGAGAAAGAGAGAGGGCGAGAGAGAGAGAGAGAGATAGAGAGAGAGAGAGAGAGAGAGAGAGAGATAGAGACAGAGAGAGAGATAGAGACACAGAGAGAGAGAGAGAGAGAGAGACAGAGAGAGAGAGAGAGAGAGAGAGAGACAGCGAGAGAGAAAGATAAAGAGACAGAGAGGGAGAGAAAGATCGAGAGAGATAGAGAGAGATAGAGAGAGAGAGAGAGAGAGAGAGAGAGAGAGAGAGAGAGAGAGAGAGAGATAGAGAGAGAGAGAGAGACAGAGAAAGAGAGAGAGCTAGAGAGAGAGAGAGAGAGAGAGAAAGAGAGAGAGAGAGATGGAGACAGAGAGAGAGAGAGAGAGTGAGAGAAAGAGAGAGAGAGAGAGAGAGAGAGAGAGAGAGAGAGAGAGAGAGAGCGAGAGAGAAAGATAAAGAGAGACAGAGACAGAGACAGAGAGGGAGAGAAAGATTGAGAGAGATAGAGAGAGATAGAGAGACAGAGATCTATACACTGCTCAAAAAAATAAAGGGAACACTTAAACAACACAATGTAACTTCAAGTCAATCACACTTCTGTGAAATCAAACTGTCCACTTAGGAAGCAACACTGATTGACAATAAATTTCACATGCTGTTGTGCAAATGGAATAGACAACAGGTGGAAATTATAGGCAATTAGCAAGACACCCCCAATAAAGGAGTGGTTCTGCAGGTGATGACCACAGACCACTTCTCAGTTCCTATGCTTCCGGGCTGATGTTTTGGTCACGTTTGAATGCTGGAGGTGCTTTCACTCTAGTGGTAGCATGAGACGGAGTCTACAACCCACACAAGTGGCTCAGGTAGTGCAGCTCATCCAGGATGGCACATTAATGCGAGCTGTGGCAAGAAGGTTTGCTGTGTCTGTCAGCGTAGTGTCCAGAGCATGGAGGCGCTACCAGGAGACAGGCCAGTACATCAGGAGACGTGGAGGAGGCTCCTGGTCAAGAACTACAGGAAACGTATGATCTCTGTAATGGCAAACAATCCACTCATTACCTGTATTAACTGCACTTGTTTGAACTCGTTACCTGTATAAAAGACACCTGTCCACACACTCAAACAAACAGACTCCAACCTCTCCACAATGGCCAAGACCAGAGAGCTGTGTAAGGGTTAAATTGTAGACCTGCACAAGGCTGGGATGGGCTACAGGACAATAGGCAAGCAGCTTGGTGAGAAGGCAACAACTGTTGGCGCAAATATTAGAAAATGGAAGAAGTTCAAGATGACGGTCAATCACCCTCGGTCTGGGGCTCCATGCAAGATCTCACCTCGTGGGGCATCAATGATCATGAGGAAGGTGAGGGATCAGCCCAGAACTACACGGCAGGACCTGGTCAATGACCTGAAGAGAGCTGGGACCACAGTCTCAAAGAAAACCATTAGTAACACACTACGCCGTCATAGATTAAAATCCTGCAGAGCACGCAAGGTCACCCTGCTCAAGCCAGTGCATGTCCAGGCCCGTCTGAAGTTTGCCAATGACCATCTGGATGATCCAGAGGAGGAATGGGAGAAGGTCATGTGGTCTGATGAGACAAAAATATAGCTTTTTGGTCTAAACTCCACTCGCCGTGTTTGGAGGAAGAAGAAGGATGAGTACAACCCCAAGAACAACATCCCAACCATGAAGCATGGAGGTGGAAACATCCTTCTTTGGGGATGCTTTTCTGCAAAGGGGACAGGACGACTGCACCGTATTGAGGGGAAGATGGATGGGGGCCATGTATCGCGAGATCTTGGCCAACAACCTCCTTCCCTCAGTAAGAGCATTGAAGATGGGTTGTGGCTGGGTCTTCCAGCATGACAATGACCCAAAACACACAGCCAGGGCAACTCTGGAGTGGCTCCGTAAGAAGCATCTCAAGGTCCTGGAGTGGCCTAGCCAGTCTCCAGACCTGAACCCAATAGAAAATCTTTGGAGGGAGCGAAAGTACGTATTGCCCAGCGACAGCCCCGAAACCTGAAGGATCTGGAGAAGGTCTGTATGGAGGAGTGGGCCAAAATCCCTGCTGCAGTGTGTGCAAACCTGGTCAAGAACTACAGGAAACGTATAATCTCTGTAATTGCAAACAAAGGTTTCTGTACCAAATATTAAGTTCTACTTTTCTGATGTATCAAATACTTATGTCATGCCTTAAAATGCAAATTAATTACTTAAAAATCAGACAATGTGATTTTCTGGATTTTGGTTTTAGATTCCGTCTCTCGCAGTTGAAGTGTTCATATGATAAAAATTACATGCTTTGTAAGTAGGAAAACCTGCAAAATCGGCAGTGTATCAATACTTGTTCTCCCCACTGTATGTACACATAAAGGAGAGAGAGATACATACATATAAAGGAGAGAGACTGAAGACTGTATCCTTGTCCTTGAGGAGAAATGGGAGAGAACAAACAATCAGATTAGTGCATTTCTGTAAGTGGTGTATTTAGTTTGAACCACTTGTGCTGTCAACAGCCTGAGATAACACACACTGTCTTCTGGAAAACGGCTTCATTACTACAACAGGCCATATATTTATCTGGAGACACACACAAAACAACTACAATATAGGCCTGCTAACTACACAGAGCATGTATCCAACACAGTCACTCCTCCACTCTCCTTAACATCTAAATAACTGTCAGTTTGCTACTAAAAGTGTTAAAATGCCTCCTCCAACAACAAAAGAGAGAGGGGGGGAGAGAGAGGGGGATCAAATGAGAGCAGACACAAAAGAGAGGTGGTTCGTACAAAACGAGGGAGGGAAGCAGAAATCAGAAAGAGGAGAAAAGACCGAGGGAGAGAGGAAGGAGGACAGAGGGGGGGGATGTATGAAAGAGGCTAAATGCATTTAGTAAACACATCTCTATGGTAACCAGGAGGTAATTTGCTTGGCGGGAGAGTGAGAGAGGCCGAGAGAGAGGGAAGGAGATGAGAGAGATGGAGAGAGAGAGGGAGGGAGATGGAGAGAGAGAAAGAAAAAGCATTTACCATCACTGCTTGAGTCCAGAACTGTAATTACAGAACTGAGTGAGAGAGACAGAGGGAGAGGGGAAGGGACGAAAACTATACACCAATATAGAGCCCACATAATGTGCTTTACTAAAAGAAACGGTGAGAAATACAGAAAGAGAGAAAGGTGAAGAAAGAGGAGAAAGAGAGAAAGGGGGAGAAAGAGGAGAAAGATAGAATGGGGAGTAGAAAGAGAGCAAGTGGAGTAGAAAGAGAGAAAGGGGGAGCAAGGGAAGTAGAAAGAGAGAAAGGGGGAGCAAGGGAAGTAGAAAGAGAGAAAGGGGAGTAGAAAGAGAGCAAGGGGAGTAGAAAGAGAGCAAGGGGGAGAAAGAGAGCAAGGGGAGAAAGGGGGAGAGAGAGAAAGGGGGAGAAAGGGGAGAAAGAGAGAAAGGGGGAGAAAGGGGAGAAAGAGAGAAAGGGGGGGAGAAAGACAGCAAGGGGTAGAAAGGGGAGAAAGAGAGAAAGGGGAGTAGAAAGAGAGCAAGGGGGAGAAAGGGGGAGAAAGGGGAGAAAGAGAGAAAGGGGAGGAGAAAGAGAGCAAGGGGGAGAAAGAGAGAAAGGGGGAGAAATGGGAGTAGAAAGAGAGCAAGGGGGAGAAAGGGGAGAAAGAGAGAAAGGGGGGAGAAAGACAGCAAGGGGGAGAAAGGGGAGAAAGAGAGAAAGGGGAGTAGAAAGAGAGCAAGGGGGAGAAATGTGGAGAAAGGGGAGAAAAGGAGAAAGGGGAGGAGAAAGAGAGCAAGGGGGAGAAAGAGAGAAAGGGGGAGAAATGGGAGTAGAAAGAGAGCAAGGGGGAGAAAGGGGAGAATGAGAGAAGGGGGAGAAAGAGAGAAAGGAGGAGAAAGGGGACGAGAAAGAGAGAAAGGGGAAGAAAGAGAGAAGGGGGGGAGAAAGAGAGAAAGGGGGAGAAAGGGGAGACATAGAGAAGGGGGGGAGAAATAGAGAAAGGGGGGGGGGGAAGGGAGGGAAGGAACACAAAACTAGAGCCACATGCAATGTACTTTAAAAGTTCCAGAGAGAGTAAGAAAGGGAGAAAGACGGAAAAGGGGAGAGAACATGAGAGAGAGCGAGAGGGAGAGAGAGAGAGAAAGGAAAGTCAAGTGTGTGGTGCATGTGGGAGGACAGGGAGCATTCTCCATGTCAGAAGCAGCATTTCTCTAGGATTTCATCATATCAACTCCTCTCGTTCCCTCCATTGAGGTTTGGTTCATTTATTCTCCATGGTTATTATTTGTAACATAAATCTATGTTAGGCTTGTGGAAGAGGTAGATTATGATGGAAGGGTGAAGAACAGAGAGAGAGTAAGAGAGAGAGAGAGAGAGAGAGAGAGGGGGCATTAGTGCTGTAAACTCCCCTTTGAAATTTGACATTTTATGGATTAATGTTTTTGATGCATTAATTCCTTCAGTTTAGGCATTCATTCCAAGTAGTTAAGGTTAGGGTTATGTTTTGGGTAAGGCTTAAAACAAAATAATGAAAAACAATGCATTATTAACATCAGGTATCATCAGTATTCTTAGTAGTCTCGTGGCTAGTTAGATCATTGTGAAGTAGCGTAGCTCAGTGGTCTGAGCCACGGGCTTCGTCTCCTAGTATCAGGAGTTTGGGCCCAGTGCCGGGCTTTTATTTCTTTTTTGTGAGTGAGGAAGGCATATATATCTACGTTCTCAGGCCCTTTTCAAACGTCTGAAATCTGTGTATTCTAGTGACCCGGCTGGAGAGGGGGCATAACAAAGATTAGGTAGAGGGATCAGACAGAGAAGTACTGTACAGGTTAGCAAGATGGGGAGAAAACATGATCACACTGTGGCTAGTTGATTACTGCTTCGGCGAGTGGCTCAGTGTGTGTGTGTGTGTGTGTGTGTGTGTGTGTGTGTGTGTGTGTGTGTGTGTGTGTGTGTGTGTGTGTGTGTGTGTGTGTGTGTGTGTGTGTGTGTGTGTGTATGTGTACAGGGTAGATGATTACAGCTCTGGCTAGTGGCGTGGTGTCAGCCTGTGTGTGTGCAGATAACAGGATTATGGCTCCCTGACATCACTGTACAACAGGAACGAAGTAAACGAGAGAGAGATAGAGAGAGAGAAGGAGAGAGAGAGAGAGAGAGAGGGAGAGAGAGAGAGAGAGAGAGAGAGAGAGAGAGAGAAGGAGAGAGAGAGAGAATGAGAGAGGAGAGAAAGTGAGAGAGAGAGACAAAGATAGAGAGAGAGAGAGAGAGAGAGAGAGAGAGAAGGAGAGAGAGAGAGAGAAGGAGAGAGAGAGAGAGAGGGAGGAGAGAGAGAGAAGGAGAGAGAGAGAGAGTAGGAGAGAGAGAGAGAGAATAGGAGAGAGAGAGAGAGAGAGAGACAGAGAGAGAGAGTAGGAGAAAGAGAGAGAGAGAGAGAGAGCGAGAGAGAGAGAGAGAGAGAGAGAGAGAGAGAGAAATGGGGCCAAATGTGGTGACAAGAGGATTTGAGTCATCTGAATTGGCTCCACTTTCCTAAACCTCTACCACCATAACATGTTACTAATCACACAACAACAACAACAACAACAACAGACTCCAGGCTGTTTACGCTCATTATATAATCAATATCTGGCCCGTAGCTAATAGCTAACCGACTGGGACTGGGAAGATGGATATGGATTGAACACCTGAGAAAACAACAGCCCAACAGCATAATAACACAAGCAGTAGAGTGGAGCCCCCAGGACAGAAGAAGAGATGGCTGTCCAAGGACAACATGGACAACATCGTCTGTCTGACCAATGAAGAAGGGACTAAGGACACGTGTTGGGAACTTCTGCTGTGAAATAACCCTCTTCACAATTAGAAGAATCCACATCTCTGATATGCTTCTGCAATTCTGTTAAACTTTCAGTTGAAGAACCTGACCCGAGAGCTGAACTGCTTTGTGCCAGAAAAGACTGTGAGAGAAGGAGAGAGAGAAACACTAACCATCCTGATCAGGCTAGAGAAATACCCTCCTGAGTGTGCATCAGCCTGCTACTCTGTGGGTGAGAGAAACATTAACCATCCTGATCAGGCTAGAGAAATACCCTCCTGAGTGTGCATCAGCCTGCTACTCTGTGGGCTTTGTTGCTGAGGGAGCTATACTCTGTTGGGGCAAATCTCTCTCTCTCTCTCTCTCTCTCTCTCTCTCTCTCTCTCTCTCTCTCTCTCTCTCTCTCTATCTCTCTCTCACTCTCTCTACCTACATGTAAATATCACCTCGACACCGGTGCCCCCACACATTGACTCTGTACCGGTACCCCACGTATATAGCCCCAGTATTGTTATTTACTGCTGCTCCTGAATTATTTGTAATTCTTATCTCTTACTTTTTTTATAGGTATTCTTTTAAAACTGAATTGTTGGTTAAGGGCTTGTAAGTAAGCATTTCCCTGTAAGGTCTACTACACCTGTTGTATTCGGCTCATGTGACAAATACAATTTGATTTGAATTAATGTTGCTGGGGGTGCGCTACAACACACAGTGAACAAATTAGCAACACCGGACCACAGAGGCATCATGGGAAATTCATGATCAGGAAGTGAGTTAATGAGACCTGGCGTCACACACACACTCACACACATGTTTTGTTCTTCACACACACAGGAAGAGAGACAGGACCCTCCTAATAACACAACGTTAGCCATGTAACTGTCTGCATGAGGGATGGAGCAAACACACTAGGAGAAGTTAGTACCATGCACCCTCGCTCTCTCTCTCTCTCACACACACACACACACACACACACACACACACACACACACGCACACACACACACACACACACACACACTCAAACACGCACAGATAATTATAGAGGACCACCGGTGGCTCTCGCCCACGGAGGTAGAAGGTGATTAGTGTTACTACACCATACCCTGGGGCCCACTGTCAACGGGAGAATTAATACCCACAACACACACACACATCCACTACACAAACCTCAACATAAATGAGGAAGAAGGTTACAAACAGTAACTATGGCCGGGAGAGAAGAGAGATGAGACAGGAAGAAAGTGTGATTTTTCTGGAAACTGCTTTTCGAAGCATAGCCTATCTTTGACTGTGATTACTGTGTGTGTGTGTGTGTGTGTGTGTGTGTGTGTGTGTGTGTGTGTGTGTGTGTGTGTGTGTGTGTGTGTGTGTGTGTGTGTGTGTGTGTGTGTGTGTGATAGATTACTTATCTTGCATCCGGCTGTGCTGTCTATCTTGCTGCTTGATAGACTAATATACTGTAAGCCTGCATTACAGACTGCATTACAGTCTAAAGGTGAGGTCCCAGTCAATGTAGCCATGCATGATATCTAACTTGTGATGGAATTTATCCATCCACTGTAGTAAACCTAATATTTGAGGTCTGGAATTGCATTTCAAATTGCTTTCATAAAAGCAACCAGCATTTATTGAAATCCAATCATAACATCAGATGCACAAGAATGCCATCAAAAAGAGATCGACACACATACACACACACACACACACACACATACACACACACACACACACACACACACACACACACACACACACACACACACACACACACACACACACACACACACACACACACACACACAATATATATCATGTGTACTCATTTCTTGACTTACTAGACGTAATCCTTTCAGCTCCCAGTGGAGCAGAGGTCCTGCACCTCCACTAAACTCTGTTCTGGACGGTGTTCTTCACCTCATTGCAGGTCTTCATCTCTTCCTCATTCCTCCTTCTTGACTGGAAGTCTATGGGTATCTGCTAGCATGCATTTGGCCTGCTTCAGAGTTACCTAGAACTTAGCCAGTTCAACATTGAAAAACAAAACAGACAGCAAATATGAACTATATTAATCAGAATTACAACTGACTTACCGGAAATAATGAAGATTAGACTCTTTGGAGTGACGATCAGTACAGTTAAATGCAGGACATGCTGGTTTGGAGTGACGATTAGTACAGTTAAATGCAGGACATGCTGGTTTGGAGTGACGATCAGTACAGTTAAATGCAGGACATGCTGGTTTGGAGTGACGATCAGTACAGTTAAATGCAGGACATGCTGGTTTGGAGTGACGATTAGTACAGTTAAATGCAGGACATGCTGGTTTGGAGTGACGATTAGTACAGTTAAATGCAGGACATGCTGGTTTGGAGTGACGATTAGTACAGTTAAATGCAGGACATGCTGGTTTGGAGTGACGATTAGTACAGTTAAATGCAGGACATGCTGGTTTGGAGTGACGATTAGTACAGTTAAATGCAGGACATGCTGGTTTGGAGTGACGATCAGTACAGTTAAATGCAGGACATGATGGTTTGGAGTGACGATTAGTACAGTTAAATGCAGGACATGCTGGTTTGGAGTGACGATTAGTACAGTTAAATGCAGGACATGCTGGTTTGGAGTGACGATTAGTACAGTTAAATGCAGGACATGCTGGTTTGGAGTGACGATCAGTACAGTTAAATGCAGGACATGATGGTTTGGAGTGACGATTAGTACAGTTAAATGCAGGACATGCTGGTTTGGAGTGACGATTAGTACAGTTAAATGCAGGACATGCTGGTTTGGAGTGACGATTAGTACAGTTAAATGCAGGACATGCTGGTTTGGAGTGACGATCAGTACAGTTAAATGCAGGACATGCTGGTTTGGAGTGACGATCAGTACAGTTAAATGCAGGACATGCTGGTTTGGAGTGACGATCAGTACAGTTAAATGCAGGACATGATGGTTTGGAGTGACGATTAGTACAGTTAAATGCAGGACATGCTGGTTTGGAGTGACGATTAGTACAGTTAAATGCAGGACATGCTGGTTTGGAGTGACGATCAGTACAGTTAAATGCAGGACATGCTGGTTTGGAGTGACGATCAGTACAGTTAAATGCAGGACATGCTGGTTTGGAGTGACGATTAGTACAGTTAAATGCAGGACATGCTGGTTTGGAGTGACGATTAGTACAGTTAAATGCAGGACATGCTGGTTTGGAGTGACGATTAGTACAGTTAAATGCAGGACATGCTGGTTTGGAGTGACGATCAGTACAGTTAAATGCAGGACATGCTGGTTTGGAGTGACGATTAGTACAGTTAAATGCAGGACATGCTGGTTTGGAGTGACGATCAGTACAGTTAAATGCAGGACATGCTGGTTTGGAGTGACGATTAGTACAGTTAAATGCAGGACATGATGGCATGGTGACTCTCTGTAAAACCTTAAAAAAGGGACCTTATATAAATGATAAATGATTTCATCTCGATTCTATGTTTGTTTATGTTTGTAAACTATCTTTATCATTTCTGCAACTGTGTCATTTTGTCATCATAAAGAATAACCTCAGACGTACACCGGAGTTTGGAATTTAAAATCTATTCAATTATTTCAAACATAGTGTGAGCCAATCCTCCATCTCCACGGCCATCCTCTGTCATCCTCTCTCAGCCCCTCAGACATTGGTCAGCCTCTCCATCTCCACGGCCATCCTCTGTCATCCTCTCTCAGCCCCTCAGACATTGGTCAGCCTCTCCATCTCCACGGCCATCCTCTGTCATCCTCTCTCAGCCCCTCAGACATTGGTCAGCCTCTCCATCTCCACAGCCATCCTCTGTCATCCTCTCTCAGCCCCTCAGACATTGGTCAGCCTCTCCATCTCCACGGCCATCCTCTGTCATCCTCTCTCAGCCCCTCAGACATTGGTCAGCCTCTCCATCTCCACGGCCATCCTCTGTCATCCTCTCTCAGCCCCTCAGACATTGGTCAGCCTCTCCATCTCCACAGCCATCCTCTGTCATCCTCTCTCAGCCCCTCAGACATTGGTCAGCCTCTCCATCTCCACGGCCATCCTCTGTCATCCTCTCTCAGCCCCTCAGACATTGGTCAGCCTCTCCATCTCCACAGCCATCCTCTGTCATCCTCTCTCAGCCCCTCAGACATTGGTCAGCCTCTCCATCTCCACAGCCATCCTCTGTCATCCTCTCTCAGCCCCTCAGACATTGGTCAGCCTCTCCATCTCCACAGCCATCCTCTGTCATCCTCTCTCAGCCCCTCAGACATTGGTCAGCCTCTCCATCTCCACAGCCATCCTCTGTCATCCTCTCTCAGCCCCTCAGACATTGGTCAGCCTCTCCATCTCCACAGCCATCCTCTGTCATCCTCTCTCAGCCCCTCAGACATTGGTCAGCCTCTCCATCTCCACAGCCATCCTCTGTCATCCTCTCTCAGCCCCTCAGACATTGGTCAGCCCCTCCATCTCCACAGCCATCCTCTGTCATCCTCTCTCAGCCCCTCAGACATTGGTCAGCCTCTCCATCTCCACAGCCATCCTCTGTCATCCTCTCTCAGCCCCTCAGACATTGGTCAGCCTCTCCATCTCCACAGCCATCCTCTGTCATCCTCTCTCAGCCCCTCAGACATTGGTCAGCCTCTCCATCTCCACAGCCATCCTCTGTCATCCTCTCTCAGCCCCTCAGACATTGGTCAGCCTCTCCATCTCTTCCTGACAGGCTCGTTGACTCCGCCCTCTCCCCTGGATAGCACACCAAACCCCCTTAGGTGCACGTGCAAAGAGCGTGGATTGGTCTGTGTCGGCACATGGTTCTGTGTGACTAATTTAGTAGTCAGAATGGATCACTATTGAATTAAATATCTCCATTTGTAGCGTACTATAAAATAATTCAATGTGGGGATTGAACTTGATCATAATAAACTATTTTTTAAAGGCCAAAACGGCCATCTGAAAAAAAAAAATTGGCCCGTTCTGACGATCATAATTGACATAGTCTTTCTAGGGAAGACCTGGGCCCATATTCACAAAGCGTCTAAGATCAGTTTAAACTTTTAGTTATATGGACAGATCCTAGATTAGTACTTCTCCTCTGAGATACTTTGTGGATAGGGGCACAGGGTTTTTGGCACCGCTAGGTTGCTAAGCACTAGCCAACCAGCAGAGCTCATGACTTCATGCTCCAGACCGGACATGGGGGCCTGGGGTAGACTCCCACCTGTGCCAACTGAAGTACTGTAAGTTATTTGGCAGGAATGCCAGGTGGCATAGGTCTATTCGTTTTCTTTCATATTGTTCTTTGTCTTGTCAGTCTTTTTTCTAAATATTTTGGCAACCATCATTTTGTACCACCTATATTTTAATAAAACTTCAGCATAATTTTGTACCACCTATATTTTAATAAAACTTCAGCATCATTTTGCACTTTCTTTGCCTTCTGCTGTCCAGACTCTTAAGGGAAGAAGAGGAGAGGAAGACATTTCATGCACCACACCCTCATCTCACACAAGTCGGCGCACCTCACACCTCTAAAAAAACTATGGAATGTTGACACCGCCAATGCGTTCCACTGATTGGTTTAAAGTTTACTGGGTCCCTCCCTCGCCCATGGCCCTCTCGCGGGTGCTCCTCCCAACCCAAATCACAGCGCTCCAGACAGGACCCATTGACACCTATCAACTCTAATTCGGAAAACGCTGCTATTTTAACCTAGCATACTCATAGTTCAGCAGGTGATTATCAACAACTTGCAAGTTAACTTTAGGCATATACTCGGTACTCGGTTAGTGTACTTTTAAAAGTGTCTTTTTGACATAAGGAAATAAGTTGTGCTGCAGCAGAATAAAGGAGGCTATCATTTTCAGTATCAGGCAGCAACATTACCAAACTATCTGACTTTCTTGTGTTCAGCTTTTGAGGAGTCTCCATCGTTTGACTTTATTCACCATGCAACAACGGCTTCCACATAGGATGTACCTCGAAAGGAAGGTATTTTGGTGACTTGGTTTGAGAACGTTTGAACGGGAATATTGCGTCAATAAAGGTGATTCTACTCTGCGTTAACCGGGGCCACTAGTCTACCTGTCACGGAATTATTTCAACCAACCACTCCCACCCCGGTCCCCTCGTGCTGTCTTTCCGTGGGTCGCCTGCCTCGCCCGCTAACCGTGATGACGTGTGGTTGGAGTCCGGGAGCTGTCACGGTTTGGAGAACTACCGTTTTCCTGCTCAACATCGCGTGCGCAGCGTCGGCCAAGAGACACGTCGTCTACTGGAACTCCACCAACACTAGGTGAGCTAAGTGTTTCTAGAACAACCAGGGAATCCTCCCCGCTGCTCTGAAGCTGGAGAGAATAGTTTAGGGATTGTTCATTTGGTAGAGTTTATGCTCTGCTCATTTGGAACAAGTCCATGAGCTTCACTCTCCCATTATCTCACGTTTCTGCATGAGTAGCCCACGTCCTTTTGCATTAGCCCACTGCACAGACAGGACAACACCATGGTGTTTATGCATATTAGTCCACTTTGAGTGAACTCGTAGCACATTGAGACACTGTGGTGCCCTAACTGAACTGTGTGATAGGTCTAACTATAACAGGAGTCAGGACTTCTCCTTCCTACATTCATGTCAAACATCCAACCCTGTGGTGTCCTAACTGAACTGTGTGATAGGTCTAACTATAACAGGAGTCAGGACTTCTCCTTCCTACATTCATGTCAAACATCCAACCCTGTGGTGTCCTAACTGAACTGTGTGATAGGTCTAACTATAACAGGAGTCAGGACTTCTCCTTCCTACATTCATGTCAAACATCCAACCCTGTGGTGTCCTAACTGAACTGTGTGATAGGTCTAACTATAACAGGAGTCAGGACTTCTCCTTCCTACATTCATGTCAAACATCCAACCCTGCTTTTACCTGTATTGACATGCTCACCTGCACGGTTATGCAAGAACTAACCTTTCAAACGGTAATGGCTGCCCATGCAGGTCAACAGGCATGAGTCAAGTTGTGCTGACAGCTTCTCCAACCCACCCACATTACCCAGTCCTTTACTAATGCATAACCCACCGCTCGTCTTCATCATACCCTGGTGAAGACAGCCTGGCTGTTGAAACATGGGTAATAAATGACTGCATCTGAGCTCCTAGAGTGTGCAGTAACTTTTTCTTTTTAAAGAGGCAAAGCAATAGACCTAGTTTGAATGAATACTTTACAGATGTATTCTTCCCTCCTTCCTTCATTGAGGTAATGATCACTGCTCTGACATGACTGTGTTAGTTGAGGTAATGATCCCTGCTCTGACATAACTGTGTTGAGGTAATGATCCCTGCTCTGACATGACTGTGTTAGTTGAGGTAATGATCCCTGCTCTGACATGACTGTGTTAGTTGAGGTAATGATCACTGCTCTGACATGACTGTGTTAGTTGAGGTAATGATCCCTGCTCTGACATGACTGTGTTGAGGTAATGATCCCTGCTCTGACATGACTGTGTTAGTTGAGGTAATGATCCCTGCTCTGACATGACTGTTAGTTGAGGTAATGATCCCTGCTCTGACATGACTGTGTTAGTTGAGGTAATGATCACTGCTCTGACATGACTGTGTTAGTTGAGGTAATGATCACTGCTCTGACATGACTGTGTTAGTTGAGGTAATGATCCCTGCTCTGACATGACTGTGTTAGTTGAGGTAATGAATCCTGCTCTGACATGACTGTGTTAGTTGAGGTAATGATCCCTGCTCTGACATGACTGTGTTAGTTGAGGTAATGATCACTGCTCTGACATGACTGTGTTAGTTGAGGTAATGATCACTGCTCTGACATGACTGTGTTAGTTGAGGTAATGAATCCTGCTCTGACATGACTGTGTTAGTTGAGGTAATGATCCCTGCTCTGACATGACTGTGTTAGTTGAGGTAATGAATCCTGCTCTGACATGACTGTGTTAGTTGAGGTAATGATCCCTGCTCTGACATGACTGTGTTAGTTGAGGTAATGATCCCTGCTCTGACATGACTGTGTTAGTTGAGGTAATGATCACTGCTCTGACATGACTGTGTTAGTTGAGGTAATGATCCCTGCTCTGACATGACTGTGTTAGTTGAGGTAATGATCACTGCTCTGACATGACTGTGTTAGTTGAGGTAATGATCCCTGCTCTGACATGACTGTGTTAGTTGAGGTAATGATCCCTGCTCTGACATGGCTGTGTTAGTTGAGGTAATGATCACTGCTCTGACATGACTGTGTTGAGGTAATGATCCCTGCTCTGACATGACTGTGTTAGTTGAGGTAATGATCACTGCTCTGACATGACTGTGTTAGTTGAGGTAATGATCACTGCTCTGACATGACTGTGTTAGTTGAGGTAATGATCCCTGCTCTGACATGACTGTGTTAGTTGAGGTAATGATCCCTGCTCTGACATGACTGTGTTGAGGTAATGATCCCTGCTCTGACATGACTGTGTTAGTTGAGGTAATGATCACTGCTCTGACATGACTGTGTTAGTTGAGGTAATGATCACTGCTCTGACATGACTGTGTTAGTTGAGGTAATGATCCCTGCTCTGACATGACTGTGTTAGTTGAGGTAATGATCCCTGCTCTGACATGACTGTGTTGAGGTAATGATCCCTGCTCTGACATGACTGTTAGTTCTCTAGTGGAAATCCTTGCGTTCACTTGTCTAGCCATGTTGTGGTAGTGATTTATATGTAGGAAGCATTCAAACAGGGTCCTAGATACTGAACTATTCTGCTGACAGGTGTGTTTGACTCCAAACCACCGTCATGTGTACGTGTTTAGTTGGTAATGGGAGTGTGCTGTGTGGTTTTGTATAGTGTGTGTGTGTGTGTGTAATGAGTTGATTGGGGTCAGTAGTCAGGCAGAGAGAGGTTCACCTGCAGATCCAGGTGTTACCAAGCAGCTAATTGAAGACTAGAGCTGTGGAAGCTGCACCACCTCTGGGTTTCCTATATCTTACTAACCGACTGTCCGGCCAGACAGGTAGGTAGGGGCCCCAGCAACATACAGGGCTGTGTTCATCAATCACTGATCTGATTGGCCTGAAAGGGATACTTCAGAATTTGTACAATTTATAATGTATCTGCATCCAGTATTAAGGAGGTTGGAGGTAATTTCAGCATTGGCTCGTGAAACTAACGCTAGTTAGCAACTTCATTCAAACTGCACATAGAGACAAGTTGTATCCAGGAGTTCATCTGACTCTGGGGAAGTAGATAAAGGGCCTCATTAGGCTTGGGCGGTATACCATTCGGCTGGGGTAGGCTTGGGCGGTATACCATGTATACTGGGGTAGGCTTGGGCGGTATACCATGTATACTGGGGTAGGCTTGGGCGGTATACCATGTATACTGGGGAGGCTTGGGCGGTATACCATGTATACTGGGGTAGGCTTGGGCGGTATACCATGTATACTGGGGTAGGCTTGGGCGGTATACCATGTATACTGGGGTAGGCTTGGGCGGTATACCATGTATACTGGGGTAGGCTTGGGCGGTATACCATGTATACTGGGGTAGGCTTGGGCGGTATACCATGTATACTGGGGTAGGCTTGGGCGGTATACCATGTATACTGGGGTAGGCTTGGGCGGTATACCATGTATACTGGGGTATTTGGAAATAGTTTTTTTAATACCGTTAACTATTTCTTTTAAGTTTTTCAAATATTTATTTATAGCTAATAAAGCAGATCGCTTTCTTCATTTCACCGTTCTTCATTATTTCCCATTATAAAGGTTACCGTAGTTCCCCAGAACAGTTGAGCCAGTTTGTTAACAGCACAACAGGAGAAAGCGGGAGCAGGTGTGTCCAGTTGTCTATTGACAGGCGTTGTGTTTTATATTGAAAGTCAAGTGTTTTTCTGCTTCCAAAGAGTGATCAGGGGCGAGCAAGTATTGTTTTCCTTCGCAAAAAAACGTATTGGTGCAACACATTTGTCAGGAGTGCAACGCTATTCGGCTGGCAGCCGCACAAGGAAATTAGCTTAAACTGATAAAGTGAGTTTTTTTTTTTTTTTTTTTTTAACAATTCATGGCCATCACATTCCTAATGTTTATCATAGAAAGAATGTAGCCAGCAACATTTGCTCATGTTTTGCTTAAAGTTAATCTTGCATTTTACCAGAAAGTAGGCTACCGGAGAAAAGCAGCTAAGTCTGAGTGCTGTCTGCTGATAGAAGGCCTGTTTGTGAATTCCCATCCGAGTGGAGGAGTGCAATTAGAATAAGAATCATTTTAGATCTGCGTTCATAAAATGCTGCAAGATATTATTTTATGCGTTTTATCTTTTTGTTGTTGTTGTGAAAAACGCAGAAAACACAACCCCTAAGTTGAACTTGCTAGTTATCTAGTAAGTGGCTGAATTAAGGAGGAGACGGGGAATCATTCTCTTGTAAATGTCCAAACTCATCAACAATTCTATTTGTTAGCGCTTACCAATATATGTATATCCTGATGAGCTGGATTTCCTGTCTTTGCATATATTTAGTTAACAGCTTCCATGGAAATTAGCTATTACTTGTGCTAATTTTGTCAGTATTCTGGTAATAGACGCCCAATGGGCTTTTCCCCTTTTGTGGCTCCCCCTTGTGTACTTAGCCGGTAATAGCGTAAATCCATGGATGAGAGAAGGACGCAATAACGATATGAAAATCTGGATACCGCCCAAATCTAGGCCTCATTGCCAAAATCCTAAAGTATCCCTTAAACTGAACCCAAATATTTTAACGTGGTCCAAATGTTATGAAATGCATACTTCCTCCCTTCCCTGAGGAAATCTGACCTGCATATATGAATGTATGGTTGCCATCCTACTGTTTTCACCAATTAAATATATATTCCTCAAGGAATGAAGGAAGAGTTTTATAACTATTTGGAACGAGGCCCTGGAATTGTGAACCACCTAAAATTGCTTGGGAAACACCGCTGCACCCCTCTCTCTCTCAGGGGAAGCTGGAAGGGTCACACTCTGTGGCAAGGAAAACACTTTCTGCTGCACCACCACCCAATCAGAAACCCATCAGTGTGTCTGTGATACTGCACCCAGGACAGGGTCCCCAGGGGCCAGAGTGTGTGTGTTGTTGCTCTCATGCCCACTCTCCTGCACCTCCCTCTTCTCCCTCCTCCTTCTCTTACCTGCCCTCTCCTCTCTCTCTCTGTCCAGAGCAGGATATTGGCTGTGTGATTAGTTTAGGTTCAGCCATTTTCCCTGAGCTGCTGTTGAGAAGCTATAGGCCGTCCCAAGGCCCATAAACCTGGCCAAGCGACCACTGCCTCAATCTACCTCTGTCTCTGCAATATACCACACCACAGTGCTCTCTTAACCACATATCTAGGATCAGCTCACCCTCCCCAAACCCGATCCTTAATCATTAAGGCTGAACAACATAACTGACCCGATATCAGTGTCTAGTGGCGTCATCCTACTGCAGTGAGGGTCTAGTGGAGGACCGAGAGGGGCGACAGCTGACATTTAACATTAACACCAGGCTCCTACAGTCACAACACACAGCAGGCTGCTGTTAATATAGATGATTTAGGACCCTGGCTTGTCACCTTTTCCCATAGAAATCCGGATTTATAGTTTTAATGAACTAGAAGCAGTGATGTGTGAACAGGGGTTTATAAAGTCAGCCATCTAGTTAAAATGTCTGGAACAAAGACTATAGCCTGGCTGCTGTAATGTATTACTGCTGCACAATTAGCTAGCAGACTCTTTGCTAGCACTTTATAAAACGCTCATTAATATATATTAATAAACTAATTTACATAGTATGTCTTACTAATAAATGAGTATTTTGACATTAACAATTATAAACATGTATCATTTTAAGCATTACACACATTTATATGCAATAAGAGTAATTGCTTAGTAATTGAACGTTATAAAACAAAGTGTAAAGTTATTGAAGTGTATCTGGCTCTAGTCTAAGTCAAAGATTTACAGCAGGAGAGTTAGAAATGTAGATTTGTTTTGTTGTCATTTTATATCCTGAATGATTGTTTCCTACAGGAGCTGTCTCATTGACCAGGGCTCCACATTCTCGATCTCTGTGGTACTTCCTGGTTTAAATAAAGGTGAAATAAAACAACAGTTAAAAACCGAAGTTAATTTAGTGGTGAGTGCGTAGCTACAGTATAGTATGCAGCGTTCTGTCCCAGTGTGTAGCAGGCTGGGGCTAGTTCTCTGCTGTGGATTTAGACTCCACTCATGGGGTTTGGTTTACCTTGAAGAATCTGTGGCTCCAAACTAGTTTACCACGTAGGTGACCATGCATGTCTGTACATAGGCCTGGCCTCTACTCGTTCTGCCACATGCTTGGTTCTGCCATTTTGGTTTTCATACACCAAACAGAGACAGCGATATGGAGTATCTGCTCCTTTATCCCCTGTTCTCGGTTCGCTCACCCTCTCCTCCTTTACACACGCTAACACCCTTCAGTCCTCCTCCTTTACACCCCCCCTGTCCTCCAGGGGCGACAGCTTCTTACATTTAAAACTAGTAGTGTATTTGTGGTTTGAAATTTCAGACTTGATTTTCCCTTCCCTTCTGAAAAATGTATCAACCTCTATGAAGATGTCCATTTAATTCTAATTCACATTTCCTGTTGTTGCAGGATTATTTTCCCTCAACAAGTTTGGACTCTTACTATATATGTAAGGAGTACCAGTTCACCTGCAGTAGAAGCTATTACATTAGTATTTATGTTGGTTTCTTTATTGAAAATGCATTTGATTATTTTACAGCTCTTCTGTGTAATATTCATCATGTACCTGGGTTCATGTACTGTAATGTAGACACTGAATGGAAAGCTGACAGTGTCTGTAATATTCATCATGTACCTGGGTTAATGTACTGTACTGTAGACACTGAATGGAAAGCTGACAGTGTCTGTAATATTCATGTACCTGGGTTCATGTACTGTAATGTAGACACTGAATGGAAAGCTGACAGTGTCTGTAATATTCATCATGTACCTGGGTTCATGTACTGTAATGTAGACACTGAATGGAAAGCTGACAGTGTCTGTAATATTCATCATGTACCATTTTCATGTACTGTAATGTAGACACTGAATGGAAAGCTGACAGTGTCTGTAATATTCATCATGTACCTGGGTTCATGTACTGTACTGTAGACACTGAATGGAAAGCTGACAGTGTCTGTAATATTCATCATGTACCATTTTTCATGTACTGTACTGTAGACACTGAATGGAAAGCTGACAGTGTCTGTAATATTCATCATGTACCATTTTTCATGTACTGTACTGTAGACACTGAATGGAAAGCTGACAGTGTCTGTAATATTCATCATGTACCATTTTTCATGTACTGTACTGTAGACACTGAATGGAAAGCTGACAGTGTCTGTAATATTCATCATGTACCTGGGTTCATGTACTGTAATGTAGACACTGAATGGAAAGCTGACAGTGTCTGTAATATTCATCATGTACCTGGGTTCATGTACTGTCTGTAATATTCATCATGTACCTGGGTTCATGTACTGTAATGTAGACACTGAATGGAAAGCTGACAGTGTCTGTAATATTCATCATGTACCTGGGTTCATGTACTGTAATGTAGACACTGAATGGAAAGCTGACAGTGTCTGTAATATTCATCATGTACCTGGGTTCATGTACTGTCTGTAATATTCATCATGTACCTGGGTTCATGTACTGTACTGTAGACACTGAATGGAAAGCTGACAGTGTCTGTAATATTCATCATGTACCTGGGTTAATGTACTGTCTGTAATATTCATCATGTACCTGGGTTCATGTACTGTACTGTAGACACTGAATGGAAAGCTGACAGTGTCTGTAATATTCATCATGTACCTGGGTTAATGTACTGTCTGTAATATTCATCATGTACCTGGGTTCATGTACTGTACTGTAGACACTGAATGGAAAGCTGACAGTGTCTGTAATATTCATGTACCTGGGTTCATGTACTGTACTGTAGACACTGAATGGAAAGCTGACAGTGTCTGTAATATTCATCATGTACCATTTTTATGTACTGTACTGTAGACACTGAATGGAAAGCTGACAGTGTCTGTAATATTCATGTACCTGGGTTAATGTACTGTACTGTAGACACTGAATGGAAAGCTGACAGTGTCTGTAATATTCATCATGTACCTGGGTTCATGTACTGTACTGTAGACACTGGATGGAAAGCTGACGGTGTCTGTAATATTCATCATGTACCTGGGTTCATGTACTGTAGACACTGAATGGAAAGCTGACAGTGTCTGTGTAATTGGGCCTAATCAGGGGAGTTATGATTGCACCAGTAGACTTGTTTCTCTCTCATATTCCTGTTTCTCTTTCCTCTCTCTCCTGTGTGTGTGTGTCTCCGCTGTGTGCCTAGCTCAGTGATAATCTCAGTCCTCCCCTGGTAAATGATTAAAATGAAGAAGCTGTGAACTATAATCAACAAGACTAAAGTGTGGTAATTCCCACTCTATTCCCTGTCCTGCTAACACCATCCCTTCATCTCTCTCTCTCCCTCTCCTATCTGTGTTGATGATGCTCATGCGTTGTCTTGCCTGACGTAGTAAACATTGTGCTTTATGTTGTCTGTTTGTGTGTGTACCAGTAGGCAGTCTGACTCTGTAGTTGTGTACAAAACAATGTGTTGCAGTGATTTGTCGCAGGCTGAATCAGTTAATTTCAGTAGAACAATGACTCTGTCAGGGTGTGTGTCCTAGTCTGTGAACTTGTTTCTTGGGTGCATGTGTTCAGGGTTGTGTGTGTTTCCGTCACCAGAGCAGGGCTGAGATACAACCCATTACTGGAAAGACCAACACTCAGTCACAGGACTCCGTCACAGGAAGTCTCTCCTTGAAGCTTTCAAAACAGGACACACGCTCCTAAAACAGAGACATTTCATAAAGGGTTATTTTCTAGGTTTTCCTTTTCCAATAAAGTAGCGAGATACTGTAGCACATGGCAGACAAAATGGTTTGTTTTTCAACAAGCAAGGACCTTTCTCCCTGCATGTGAACTTCCTCCTACTGAGAACTGATGATGAAAGGCCTAACTGGGAGGAAACCCCCAGGTCTCAGACAGTGATAAGGAAAGGCCTAACTGGGAGGAAAACCCCAGGTCTCAGACTGTGATAAGGAAAGGCCTAACTGGGAGGACCAACCCCAGGTCTCAGACAGTGATAAGGAAAGGCCTAACTGGGAGGACCAAGCCCAGGTCTCAGACAGTGATAAGGAAAGGCCTAACTGGGAGGACCAAGCCCAGGTCTCAGACAGTGATAAGGAAAGGCCTAACTGGGAGGACCAACCCCAGGTCTCAGACAGTGATAAGGAAAGGCCTAACTGGGAGGACCAACCCCAGGTCTCAGACAGTGATAAGGAAAGGCCTAACTGGGAGGACCAACCCCAGGTCTCAGACAGTGATAAGGAAAGGCCTAACTGGGAGTACCAACCCCAGGTCTCAGACAGTGATAAGGAAAGGCCTAACTGGGAGGACCAACTCCAGGTCTCAGACAGTGATAAGGAAAGGCCTAACTGGGAGGACCAACCCCAGGTCTCAGACAGTGATAAGGAAAGGCCTAACTGGGAGGACCAACCCCAGGTCTCAGACAGTGATAAGGAAAGGCCTAACTGGGAGGACCAACCCCAGGTCTCAGACAGTGATAAGGAAAGGCCTAACTGGGAGGACCAACCCAGGTCTCAGACAGTGATAAGGAAAGGCCTAACTGGGAGGACCAACCCCAGGTCTCAGACAGTGATAAGGAAAGGCCTAACTGGGAGGACCAAACCAGGTCTCAGACAGTGATAAGGAAAGGCCTAACTGGGAGGACCAACCCAGGTCTCAGACAGTGATAAGGAAAGGCCTAACTGTTCTATGACAGAGTATAATATAAATGGGTCGTTTTGTTTCAACTTGTAGTTAATTTAGGTATGACAAAGTGTCAGAGGATGTGTTTTTGGAGGGAGGGTGTAGACCAGAGACTTGACTTGTACTGTGACTGCCATGTCTGTCTGTCTGTAAACATTACCCTACCTGGCCTCAATTTGTAAATCATTCTAACAAATCTATTCAAATGTGAATTTTTGTATTGAATTGGAGCACCGTCGAGGTGTGTGTGTGTGTGTGTGTGTGTGTGTGTGTGTGTGTGTGTGTGTAATCCACAATACTGCGAGGAGCCAGCCGGCTAGAGACGGCTGTATTACCCCTCTGAATGAAATCTTATGTAAACGAGCTGCCAAACAGAAAATATAAACCTGCAGCAAGCAATTGAGGTGGATAAACACACACACTGTTGTAAATGAGTTATTTTGGGTGGAGCGGGTGAGAGAGAGAGGCCTTGCACTCTGTCTGTATCAGCCTCTCAGATAGTCATGGTGCTGAGTGCATTTACAGAGAGGCTAGAATACCTCTGGTCAAGGTATTTAGGAAATATCGATACCAATGTAAATGATAGATTTAATCACTGACTCCTTGCCTTATCACTGGACTACATATGGACCCAAACCGGCCCCAGACCTCTTTCCATATCTCGCCATTTCTCTCTGTGGACAATCATTATTGATTTTATTTAGTGCATCTAATATTGACTGTAGAGTGAATGTCTTCGTGTCCTGAAACGGTTGTTGTCCAGGAACAGATGAAGTTTGGATAGCGGGTCTGTCGGCATGGACACTCAAGCGGCTTCTTTTCGGCCCAAAATGGCTGCCATGTGACTTGGAGGCTTGAGATGACGCAGACAAGCAGCAGTGTGTGGGAATCATCTTGTGTGCATTAAACATCAACCAAGCAATCTTTAAGAAATTGCATTGTTTTGTAGAACCGTATATTACAGAGTGTTCACTTGATCATCAAATCTGGAACTCCAAAATGGTCCTGCATATAATGGAATATGAATGTTGGAAGTTTTCAAAAGATTCTGTTTGTCTCAGCTGAAATATATAGAAATGATTTAAATGGTTAACACTGTCTCAACTCCCTCTGCTTTACCACTGTGTTCTGCTTCATCACACACACACACACACACACACCACACACACCACACACACACACACACACACACACTCATATCAGAAGCCTTGCCAAGAGGCAGCCAGGGAATTCCCTGCTATAGAAAAATTGAATTAGTATTGACCGAGGAGGATGAGGTACAGGGAGAAGCAGAGGAACCTAGATTATAGAACAGTACAGGAGCCTACAAGGCATTTGACACAAATCCTGTGTTTCACATGACAGCTGTTAGTGTGTTTTGTCTCCAGTTGTTGGGTTTGCATTGTCGTCAGGTTCATCGAAGTTGTGGAATATCTTTTGAGCTGGAATTGCCATTTTCCTGTCTTATGAGTAAATTGGCATAGCTCATATGATCGTCAATGGTGATGGTTGTTATGACCACAGAGATTGTTTTATCAGTATTATCTGATATGCGTAAAGGTTTTTTTGCTCTGACCAGATTACACTTTTTTTGGAAAAATCCTCACCAGTATGATTGATATATTAACTAGAGGTCGACCGATTAATCTGAATGGCCGATTAAATTAGGGCCGATTTCAAGTTTTCATAACAATCGGAAATCGGTATTTTTGGGCGCCGATTTCCGATTATTTTTTAATTTAAATGTTTTAAATTATTATTTTTTTATACCTTTTATTTAACTAGGCAAGTCAGTTAAGAACACATTCTTATTTTCAATGACAGCCTAGGAACAGTGGGTTAACTACCTTGTTCAGGGGCAGAACGACAGATTTTCACCTTGTCAGCTCGGGGGTTCCAATCTTGCCACTGCACAGTTAACTAGTCCAACGCTCTAACCATTGCACTCCACGAGTAGCCTGCCTGTTACGCAAATGCAGTAGAAGCCAAGGTAAATTGCTAGCTAGCATTAAACTTATCTTATAAAAAACAATCAATCATAATCACTAGTTATAAGTACTGATCCAGTTTAGCAGGCAATATTAACCAGGTGAAATTGTGTCATTTCTCTTGCGTTCATTGCCCGCAGAGTCAGGGTATATGCAACAGTTTGGGCTGCCTGGCTCATTGCGAACTAATTTGCCAGAATTTTACGTAATTATGACATACATTTAAGGTTGTGCAATGTAACAAGAATATTTAGACTTAGGGATGCCACCCGTTAGATAAAATACCGAATGGTTCCGTATTTCACTGAAATAATAAACGTATTGTTTTCGAAATGATAGTTTCTGGATTCGATCATATTAATGACCAAAGGCTTGTATTTCTGTGTGTTGTTATGATATAATTAAGTTTAATCAGCCTAATGGCTGGTGTAACCAATGTGAAATGGCTAGCTAGTTAGCTGGGTGTGTGCTAATACTGTTTCAAACGTCACTCGCTTTTAGATTTGGAGTAGTTATTTCCCTTGCGCTGCAAGGGCCGTGGCTTTTGTGGAGAGATGGGTAACGATGCTTCGAGGGTGGCTGTTGTCTATGTGTTCCTGGTTCGAGCCCAGGTAGGGGCAAGGAGGTGGACGGAAGCTATACTGTTACACTGGCAATACTATAGTGCCTATAAGAACATCCAATAGTCAAAGGTACAGTGGGGCAAAAAAAGTATTTAGTCAGCCACCAATTGTGAAAGTTCTCCCACTTAAAAAGATGAGAGGCCTGTAATTTTCATCATAGGTACACTTCAACTATGACAGACAAAATGAGGGGGAAGAAATCCAGAAAATCACATTGTAGGATTTTTTATGAATTTATTTGCAAATTATGGTGGAAAACTTTTGTTATTGACCAAAAACTTATTTATCTCAATACTTTGTTATATACACTTTGTTGGCAATGACAGAGGTCAAACGTTTTCTGTAAGTCTTCACAAGGTTTTCACACACTGTTGCTGGTATTTTGGACCATTCCTTCGTTGCCCGGGCAGTGTGTTTGGGATCATTGTCATGCTGAAAGACCCAGCCACGTTTCATCTTCAATGCCCTTGCTGATGGAAGGAGGTTTTCACTCATAATCTCACGATACATGGCCCCATTCATTATTTCCTTTACACGGATCAGACGTCCTGGTCCCTTTGCAGAAAAACAGCCCCAAAGCATGATGTTTCCAGTAGAGTGTAGGTCAGTGGAGAGGCAGGGTGGACTACTGTGTTACTCTGTACAGTGGAGAGGTAGGGTGGACTAGTGTGTTACTCTGTACAGTAGAGTGTAGGTCAGTGGAGAGGCAGGGTGGACTAGTGTGTTACTCTGTACAGTAGTGTAGGTCAGTGGAGAGGCAGGGTGGACTAGTGTGTTACTCTGTACAGTAGAGTGTAGGTCAGTGGAGAGGCAGGGTGGACTAGTGTGTTACTCTGTACAATGGAGAGGGAGGGTGGACTAGTGTGTTACTCTGTACAGTAGAGTGTAGGTCAGTGGAGAGGCAGGGTGGACTAGTGTGTTACTCTGTACAGTGGAGAGGCAGGGTGGACTAGTGTGTTACTCTGTACAGTGGAGAGGTAGGGTGGACTAGTGTGTTACTCTGTACAGTAGAGTGTAGGTCAGTGGAGAGGCAGGGTGTACTAGTGTGTTACTCTGTACAATGGAGAGGGAGGGTGGACTAGTGTGTTACTCTGTACAGTAGAGTGTAGGTCAGTGGAGAGGCAGGGTGGACTAGTGTGTTACTCTGTACAGTGGAGAGGCAGGGTGGACTAGTGTGTTACTCTGTACAGTGGAGAGGCAGGGTGGACTACTGTGTTACTCTGTACAGTAGAGTGTAGGTCAGTGGAGAGGTAGGGTGTACTACTGTGTTACTCTGTACAGTAGAGTGTAGGTCAGTGGAGAGGCAGGGTGGACTAGTGTGTTACTCTGTACAATGGAGAGGTAGGGTGGACTAGTATGTTACTCTGTACAGTGGAGAGGCAGGGTGGACTAGTGTGTTACTCTGTACAGTAGAGTGTAGGTCAGTGGAGAGGTAGAGACGTGTGGTTATGTACTGTAGTCAGGTTGTTGAGACGTATGGTTATGTACTGTAGTCAGGTTGTTGAGACGTGTGGTTGTGTACTGTAGTCAGGTTGTTGAGACGTGTGGTTATGTACTGTAGTTAGGTTGAGACGTGTGGTTATGTAATGTAGTCAGGTTTTTTGAGACGTATTGTTGTGTACTGTAGTCAGGTTGTTGAGACGTGTGGTTGTGTACTGTAGTCAGGTTGTTGAGACGTGTGGTTATGTAATGTAGTCAGGTTGTTGAGACGTGTGGTTATGTAATGTAGTCAGGTTTTTGAGACGTGTGGTTATGTAATGTAGTCAGGTTGTTGAGACGTGTGGTTATGTAATGTAGTCAGGTTGTTGAGACGTGTGGTTATGTAATGTAGTCAGGTTGTTGAGACGTGTGGTTATGTAATGTAGTCAGGTTGTTGAGACGTATTGTTGTGTACTGTAGTCAGGTTGTTGAGACGAGTGTGTTACTCTGTACAGTAGAGTGTAGGTCAGTGGAGAGGTAGGGTGGACTAGTGTGTTACTCTGCACAGTGGAGATGTAGGGTGGATTAGTGTGTTACTCTGTACAGTGGAGAGGCAGGGTGGACTAGTGTGTTACTCTGTACAGTGGAGAGGTAGGGTGTACTACTGTGTTACTCTGCACAGTGGAGATGTAGGGTGGATTAGTGTGTTACTCTGTACAGTGGAGAGGTAGGGTGTACTACTGTGTTACTCTGTACTGTAGAGTGTAGGTCTGTGGACAGTGGAGAGGTAGGGTGGACTACTGTGTTACTCTGTACAGTAGAGTGTAGGTCAGTGGAGAGGCAGGGTGGACTAGTGTGTTACTCTGTACAGTGGAGAGGCAGGGTGGACTAGTGTGTTACTCTGTACAGTAGAGTGTAGGTCAGTGGAGAGGCAGGGTGGACTAGTGTGTTACTCTACAGTAGAGTGTTACTCTACAGTAGAGTGTAGGTCAGTGGAGAGGTAGGGTGGACTAGTGTGTTACTCTGTACAGTAGAGTGTAGGTCAGTGGAGAGGTAGGGTGGACTAGTGTTTTACTCTGTACAGTAGAGTGTAGGTCAGTGAAGAGGCAGGGTGGACTAGTGTGTTACTCTGTACAGTAGAGTGTAGGTCAGTGGAGAGGTAGGGTGGACTAGTGTGTTACTCTGTACAGTGGAGAGGTAGGGTGGACTAGTGTGTTACTCTGTACAGTGGAGAGGCAGGGTGGACTAGTGTGTTACTCTGTACAGTAGAGTGTAGGTCAGTGGAGATGCAGGGTGGACTAGTGTGTTACTCTGTACAGTAGAGTGTAGGTCAGTGGAGAGACAGGGTGGACTACTGTGTTACTCTGTACAGTAGAGTGTAGGTCAGTGGAGAGGCAGGGTGGACTACTGTGTTACTCTGTACAGTAGAGTGTAGGTCAGTGGAGAGGCAGGGTGGACTACTGTGTTACTCTGTACAGTGGAGAGGCAGGGTGGACTAGTGTGTTACTCTGTACAGTAGAGTGTAGGTCAGTGGAGAGGCAGGGTGGACTACTGTGTTACTCTGTACAGTAGAGTGTATGTCAGTGGAGAGGCAGGGTGGACTAGTGTGTTACTCTGTACAGTAGAGTGTAGGTCAGTGGAGAGGCAGGGTGGACTAGTGTGTTACTCTGTACAGTAGAGTGTAGGTCAGTGGAGAGGCAGGGTGGACTACTGTGTTACTCTGTACAGTAGAGTGTAGGTCAGTGGAGAGGCAGGGTGGACTACTGTGTTACTCTGTACAGTAGAGTGTAGGTCAGTGGAGAGGCAGGGTGGACTAGTGTGTTACTCTGTACAGTAGAGTGTAGGTCAGTGGAGAGGCAGGGTGGACTAGTGTGTTACTCTGTACAGTAGAGTGTAGGTCAGTGGAGAGGCAGGGTGGACTAGTGTGTTACTCTGTACAATGGAGAGGTAGGGTGGACTAGTATGTTACTCTGTACAGTGGAGAGGCAGGGTGGACTAGTGTGTTACTCTGTACAGTGGAGAGGCAGGGTGGACTAGTGTGTTACTCTGTACAGTAGAGTGTAGGTCAGTGGAGAGGCAGGGTGGACTAGTGTGTTACTCTGTACAGTAGAGTGTAGGTCAGTGGAGATGCAGGGTGGACTAGTGTGTTACTCTGTACAGTAGAGTGTAGGTCAGTGGAGAGGTAGGGTGGACTAGTGTGTTACTCTGTACAGTAGAGTGTAGGTCAGTGGAGAGGCAGGGTGGACTAGTGTGTTACTCTGCACAGTGGAGAGGCAGGGTGGACTAGTGTGTTACTCTGTACAGTAGAGTGTAGGTCAGTGGAGAGGCAGGGTGGACTACTGTGTTACTCTGTACAGTGGAGAGGCAGGGTGGACTAGTGTGTTACTCTGTACAGTGGAGAGGCAGGGTGGACTACTGTGTTACTCTGTACAGTAGAGTGTAGGTCAGTGGAGAGGTAGGGTGTACTACTGTGTTACTCTGTACAGTAGAGTGTAGGTCAGTGGAGAGGCAGGGTGGACTAGTGTGTTACTCTGTACAGTAGAGTAGGTCAGTGGAGAGGCAGGGTGGACTAGTGTGTTACTCTGTACAATGGAGAGGTAGGGTGGACTATTATGTTACTCTGTACAGTGGAGAGGCAGGGTGGACTAGTGTGTTACTCTGTACAGTAGAGTGTAGGTCAGTGGAGAGGTAGAGACGTGTGGTTATGTACTTTAGTCAGGTTGTTGAGACGTATGGTTATGTACTGTAGTCAGGTTGTTGAGACGTGTGGTTGTGTACTGTAGTCAGGTTGTTGAGACGTGTGGTTATGTACTGTAGTTAGGTTGAGACGTGTGGTTATGTAATGTAGTCAGGTTGTTGAGACGTGTGGTTATGTAATGTAGTCAGGTTGTTGAGACGTATTGTTGTGTACTGTAGTCAGGTTGTTGAGACGTGTGGTTGTGTACTGTAGTCAGGTTGTTGAGACGTGTGGTTATGTAATGTAGTCAGGTTGTTGAGACGTGTGGTTATGTAATGTAGTCAGGTTGTTGAGACGTGTGGTTATGTAATGTAGTCAGGTTGTTGAGACGTGTGGTTGTGTACTGTAGTCAGGTTGTTGAGACGTGTGGTTATGTAATGTAGTCAGGTTGTTGAGACGTGTGGTTATGTAATGTAGTCAGGTTGAGACGTGTGGTTATGTAATGTGGTCAGGTTGTTGAGACGTGTGGTTATGTAATGTAGTCAGGTTGTTGAGACGTGTGGTTATGTAATGTAGTCAGGTTGTTGAGACTAGTGTGTTACTCTGTACAGTAGAGTGTAGGTCTGTGGAGAGGTAGGGTGGACTAGTGTGTTACTCTGTACAGTAGAGTGTAGGTCAGTGGAGAGGTAGGGTGGACTAGTGTGTTACTCTGCACAGTGGAGATGTAGGGTGTACTACTGTGTTACTCTGTACTGTAGAGTGTAGGTCTGTGGACAGTGGAGAGGTAGGGTGGACTACTGTGTTACTCTGTACAGTAGAGTGTAGGTCAGTGGAGAGGCAGGGTGGACTAGTGTGTTACTCTGTACAGTGGAGAGGCAGGGTGGACTAGTGTGTTACTCTGTACAGTAGAGTTTAGGTCAGTGGAGAGGCAGGGTGGACTAGTGTGTTACTCTACAGTAGAGTGTAGGTCAGTGGAGAGGTAGGGTGGACTAGTGTTTTACTCTGTACAGTAGAGTGTAGGTCAGTGAAGAGGCAGGGTGGACTAGTGTGTTACTCTGTACAGTAGAGTGTAGGTCAGTGGAGAGGTAGGGTGGACTAGTGTGTTACTCTGTACAGTGGAGAGGTAGGGTGGACTAGTGTGTTACTCTGTACAGTGGAGAGGCAGGGTGGACTAGTGTGTTACTCTGTACAGTAGAGTGTAGGTCAGTGGAGATGCAGGGTGGACTAGTGTGTTACTCTGAACAGTAGAGTGTAGGTCAGTGGAGAGACAGGGTGGACTACTGTGTTACTCTGTACAGTAGAGTGTAGGTCAGTGGAGAGGCAGGGTGGACTACTGTGTTACTCTGTACAGTGGAGAGGCAGGGTGGACTAGTGTGTTACTCTGTACAGTAGAGTGTAGGTCAGTGGAGAGGCAGGGTGGACTAGTGTGTTACTCTGTACAGTAGAGTGTAGGTCAGTGGAGAGGCAGGGTGGACTAGTGTGTTACTCTGTACAGTAGAGTGTAGGTCAGTGGAGAGGCAGGGTGGACTACTGTGTTACTCTGTACAGTAGAGTGTAGGTCAGTGGAGAGGCAGGGTGGACTAGTGTGTTACTCTGTACAGTAGAGTGTAGGTCAGTGGAGAGGCAGGGTGGACTAGTGTGTTACTCTGTACAGTAGAGTGTAGGTCAGTGGAGAGGCAGGGTGGGCTAGTGTGTTACTCTGTACAATGGAGAGGTAGGGTGGACTAGTGTGTTACTCTGTACAGTGGAGAGGCAGGGTGGACTAGTGTGTTACTCTGTACAGTAGAGTGTAGGTCAGTGGAGAGGCAGGGTGGACTAGTGTGTTATTCTGTACAGTAGAGTGTAGGTCAGTGGAGATGCAGGGTGGACTAGTGTGTTACTCTGTACAGTAGAGTGTAGGTCAGTGGAGAGGTAGGGTGGACTAGTGTGTTACTCTGTACAGTAGAGTGTAGGTCAGTGGAGAGGCAGGGTGGACTAGTGTGTTACTCTGTACAGTGGAGAGGCAGGGTGGACTAGTGTGTTACTCTGTACAGTAGAGTGTAGGTCAGTGGAGAGGCAGGGTGCAGCACACTTCATACTGGTTTATGGTGTAATAAAGCTCCTTGCACAAAGCACCGCTCCACAACACTTTATCTAATCATCTACACAATATGCAGTAAGGGGTCAATAGTCTGACTGCTGTGGGTGGATGTGTGTGTGGGGGTGGGTGTGTACTGAAATTCTGTTTTTGTGTGAATATTGGTGTGTCTGCATGTTGGTTATGTACTGTAGTCAGGTTGTTGAGACGTGTGGTTATGTACTGTAGTCAGGAGGTTGTTGAGACGTGTGGTTATGTACTGTAGTCAGGAGGTTGTTGAGACGTGTGGTTATGTACTGTAGTCAGGTTGTTGAGACGTGTCGTTATGTAATGTAGTCAGGTTGTTGAGACGTATGGTTATGTAATGTAGTCAGGTTGTTGATGTGTGGTTATGTACTGTAGTCAGGAGGTTGAGACGTGTGGTTATGTACTGTAGTCAGGAGGTTGAGACGTGTGGTTATGTACTGTAGTCAGGAGGTTGAGACGTGTGGTTATGTACTGTAGTCAGGAGGTTGAGACGTGTGGTTATGTACTGTAGTCAGGAGGTTGTTGAGACGTATGGTTATGTACTGTAGTCAGGTTGTTGAGACGTGTGGTTATGTACTGTAGTCAGGAGGTTGTTGAGACGTGTGGTTATGTAATGTAGTCAGGTTGTTGAGACGTATGGTTATGTACTGTAGTCAGGAGGTTGTTGAGACGTATGGTTATGTAATGTAGTCAGGTTGTTGAGACGTATGGTTATGTACTGTAGTCAGGTTGTTGAGACGTATGGTTATGTACTGTAGTCAGGTTGTTGAGATGTGTGGTTATGTAATGTAGTCAGGTTGTTGAGACGTGTGGTTATGTAATGTAGTCAGGAGGTTGTTGAGACGTGTGGTTATGTACTGTAGTCAGGAGGTTGTTGAGACGTGTGGTTATGTACTGTAGTCAGGAGGTTGTTGAGACGTGTGGTTATGTAATGTAGTCAGGTTGTTGAGACGTATTGTTGTGTACTGTAGTCAGGTTGTTGAGACGTGTGGTTGTGTAATGTAGTCAGGTTGTTGAGACGTGTGGTTATGTACTGTAGTCAGGAGGTTGTTGAGACGTATGGTTATGTACTGTAGTCAGGTTGTTGAGACGTGTGGTTATGTAATGTAGTCAGGTTGTTGAGACGTGTGGTTATGTAATGTGGTCAGGTTATTGAGACGTGTGGTTATGTAATGTGGTCAGGTTGTTGAGACGTGTGGTTATGTAATGTAGTCAGGTTGTTGAGACGTGTGGTTATGTAATGTAGTCAGGAGGTTGTTGAGACGTGTGGTTATGTAATGTAGTCAGGTTGTTGAGACGTATGGTATGAATGTTATAGCTACTCCTGTATTTTACTGGATGGTTTTAACATATTAGTTGTAACCTGCTACAGTAATATTGTATCATCTCTCCCCCAGTAGTTTAGAAATGCCTCTCTGTAGTATCACAAGCTTCTCTCCTACCTCCCCTGAGAGATCAGGAAAACACACACACCAGCCCCCAGAGATGGTGAAAACAGTAGACCTGTGCCAGTGGAAGAGGGGTGGTGGAGATTGCGTTAGGAAGGATGGCAGAGAGAGGCAACAGATTTCAACTCCCCAACGGCAGGGCCTTCTCTAGGGATGGAGCGAGAGAGGGAGCGTGGGAGGGAGCGTGGGAAGAAAGGATGTCAGCAGATATTACTATCACTGTCAGGAGGTAGTGTGAGGAGAGGACCCACACACACACATACATTCACCTGCCAATACACATACTCTGTGTGTGTGTGTGTGTGTGTGTATATGTATATGTATATATATATAATCTCACACACACTTTCATAGCAGCTGCTAGAAGCCTCTGAGGAACGTCCGATGGGAATCCCACTCCATTCTGTGCGTGTCGATATAAAACACCTGTAAATGTTTTTAGAACAAAATCTAGATGGAACGCTGTATCATGTACTTATTTAAACACTACTCCCACTTTTGACTTGGCTGAGTGGATATATAGTATGAGGTGTGTGTTTCTAATAATAACCAGCACCAGGTGAATTTCAGGTTTCTGTTTTCTGTTGTCCCTGTTATCTCTCCATTCCCCCCTACCCCTGTTATCTCTCCATTCCCCCCTACCCCTGTTATCTCTCCATTCCCCCCACCCCTGTTATCACTCCATTCCCCCCACCCCTGTTACCTCTCCATTCCCCCCCACCCCTGTTACCTCTCCATTCCCCCCCACCCCTGTTATCACTCCATTCCCCCCACCCCTGTTATCACTCCATTCCCCCCCACCCCTGTTATCTCTCCATTCCCTCCACCCTTGTTCATATCTCTCCATTTGTCCTTCTCGCCCCTTCTCTATTTGAAGGAAAAACTCAGTTTAACTCTCATTCCCAACAGATTTTTGAGAGGCTTCATTTATATGAGGAGCATGTCCTGCTGATATTGTCAGACTATTTTGTCATGCGGCCACAAAAATCTGGTTATTATTCCCAACATTAGAACAAACAGAGAAGTGGTTGTATTTTTCCAGTCACATTTTCCATCTCCATAGACTTACCCTCCTAGCAGCAGGACTCATGAATCTCATTGCACTTTCATTCAGGTGGAAATGGATGTATTGTAGCCTCTCTGCTTGTCCAAAGACTGTTGGGGAAAAACTCTGAGTTGTAATGGTCTGTGAGTTCCAAAAACGTGTGTGTGGGATGACTATTGACAAGTGCGTAGTCATTGCATCTGAACTGTAGAATACCTACTTTATTTCGTTATGTATTTTGAGCATTTAGTTGGAGTGATATTTTAAAAATATATATTGATATATATATAAAGTGTGTGTGTGTGTGTGTGTGTGTGTGTGTGTGTGTGTACACATACTTAACCTTTAAATAGGCAAGTCCGTTAAGAACAAATTCTTATTTACAATGACGGCCTAGGAACAGTGGGTTTAACTGCCTGTTCAGGGGCAGAACGACAGATTTTTACCTTGTCAACTCAGGGATTCGATCCAACAACCTTTCGGTTACTGACCCAACGTTCTAACCACTAGGCTACCTGCTGCCCCGTGTTGATATGTTTATTTCATAACACCACTATTACAGAATCTGTATGTTCTGTACATAAAACATGTATAAAATAGGTATCCCAAAAAACAGACACCAGAATAGAGACACACACACACACTTCCCATGTTGATAATCTGGTAATTGTTGGTCATCTCCTCCTGTAGTGGCTGGCCATCTGTAATCCCACATGAATCAGTTCATCCCTGTCCTCTACTGCAGCATCATCCCTAGATGGGGTCTGACTCTACCAACACTCTACTGGTGTTGTCACCATACCAGATTTATGACTTTCATACCAGGTTTAGTATCATCATACTTCATACCCAAACGATAGTCCATACCCTAACGATAGTCCATACCCAAACGATAGTCCATACCCAAACGATAGTCCATACCCAAACGATAGTCCATACCCAAACGATAGTCCATACCCTAACGATAGTCCATACCCTAACAATAGTCCATACCCTAACGATAGTCCATACCCAAACGATAGTCCATACCCTAACGATAGTCCATACCCTAACGATAGTCCATACCCTAACGATAGTCCATACCCTAACGATAGTCCATACCCTAACGATAGTCCATACCCTAACGATAGTCCATACCCTAACGATAGTCCATACCCAAACGATAGTCCATACCCTAACGATAGTCCATACCCTAACGATAGTCCATACCCAAACGATAGTCCATACCCTAACGATAGTCCATACCCTAACGATAGTCCATACCCAAACGATAGTCCATACCCTAACGATAGTCCATACCCAAACGATAGTCCATACCCAAACGATAGTCCATACCCTAACGATAGTCCATACCCTAACGATAGTCCATACCCAAACGATAGTCCATACCCTAACGATAGTCCATACCCTAACGATAGTCCATACCCAAACGATAGTCCATACCCTAACGATAGTCCATACCCAAACGATAGTCCATACCCTAACGATAGTCCATACCCTAACGATAGTCCATACCCTAACGATAGTCCATACCCAAACGATAGTCCATACCCTAACGATAGTCCATACCCTAACGATAGTCCATACCCAAACGATAGTCCATACCCTAACGATAGTCCATACCCAAACGATAGTCCATACCCAAACGATAGTCCATACCCAAACGATAGTCCATACCCTAACGATAGTCCATACCCTAACGATAGTCCATACCCAAACGATAGTCCATACCCTAACGATAGTCCATACCCAAACGATAGTCCATACCCTAACGATAGTCCATACCCTAACGATAGTCCATACCCAAACGATAGTCCATACCCTAACGATAGTCCATACCCTAACGATAGTCCATACCCTAACGATAGTCCATACCCAAACGATAGTCCATACCCTAACGATAGTCCATACCCTAACGATAGTCCATACCCTAACGATAGTCCATACCCAAACGATAGTCCATACCCTAACGATAGTCCATACCCTAACGATAGTCCATACCCTAACGATAGTCCATACCCTAACGATAGTCCATACCCTAACGATAGTCCATACCCTAACGATAGTCCATACCCAAACGATAGTCCATACCCTAACGATAGTCCATACCCTAACGATAGTCCATACCCTAACGATACCCCGGCACCAAAAAAAATGTGTTTTTTAACATTGAACAATTAGACTGTCTTCTATTCTGTATTCAATTTCCTGCAAAAAATAAAGCACCATATAACATTTCAGAATAATACATTATATTTTCCTTATGCAAAATCATACCGGAGACTGAGCAGACAGTCATTTACAATTACAGTTAAACTGTTTTAAAATGTGATTTGATACTTTAGGGTTAATTTGCTCAACCTATAATTCCGTATTTATTACAGCTAAGTCATTTAATGTATTAAATTCAAAACAACATAAAAAAATGTTTCGGTATACTGTGCATCACTATAGCCTACTCTACTCTATACTTTACCTCTATTCTACTGTATGTTTCTATTGTACTCTATTCTACCTCTACTATACTTTAGCTCTATTCTACCTCTACTATACTCTATTCTACCTGTACTATACTTTACCTCTACTATACTTTATTCTACCTGTACTATACTTTACCTCTACTATACTTTATTCTACCTATACTATACTCTATTCTACCTATACTATACTTTAGCTCTATTCTACCTCTACTATACTCTATTCTACCTGTACTATACTTTACCTCTACTATACTTTATTCTACCTGTACTATACTTTACCTCTACTATACTTTATTCTACCTATACTATACTCTATTCTACCTATACTATACTTTAGCTCTATTCTACCTCTAATATACTCTATTCTACCTCTGCTATACTTTACCTCTATTCTACCTCTACTATACTCTAGTCTACCTGTGCTATACTTTACCTCTATTCTACCTCTACTATACTCTATTCTACCTGTACTATACTTTACCTCTATTCTACATGTGCTATACTTTACCACTATTCTACCTCTACTATACTCTATTCTACCTGTGCTATACTTTAGCTCTATTCTACCTGTACTATACTCTATTCTACCTGTACTATACTTTACCTCTATTCCACATGTGCTATACTTTACCACTATTCTACCTCTACTATATTCTATTCTACTTGTACTATACTCTATTCTACCTCTACTCTAGTCTACCTCTACTATACTCTATTCTACCTGTGCTCTACTTTACCTCTATTCTACCTCTGCTATACTTTACCTCTATTCTACCTCTACTATACTCTAGTCTACCTGTGCTATACTTTACCTCTATTCTACCTCTACTATACTCTATTCTACCTGTACTATACTTTACCTCTATTCTACATGTGCTATACTTTACCACTATTCTACCTCTACTATACTCTATTCTACCTGTGCTATACTTTAGCTCTATTCTACCTGTACTATACTCTATTCTACCTGTACTATACTTTACCTCTATTCCACATGTGCTATACTTTACCACTATTCTACCTCTACTATATTCTATTCTACTTGTACTATACTCTATTCTACCTCTACTCTAGTCTACCTCTACTATACTCTATTCTACCTGTGCTCTACTTTACCTCTATTCTACCTCTGCTATACTTTACCTCTATTCTACCTCTACTATACTCTAGTCTACCTGTGCTATACTTTACCTCTATTCTACCTCTACTATACTCTATTCTACCTGTACTATACTTTACCTCTATTCTACATGTGCTATACTTTACCACTATTCTACCTCTACTATACTCTATTCTACCTGTGCTATACTTTAGCTCTATTCTACCTGTACTATACTCTATTCTACCTGTACTATACTTTACCTCTATTCCACATGTGCTATACTTTACCACTATTCTACCTCTACTATATTCTATTCTACTTGTACTATACTCTATTCTACCTCTACTATATTCTATTCTACTTGTACTATACTCTATTCTACCTCTACTCTAGTCTACCTCTACTATACTCTATTCTACCTGTGCTCTACTTTACCTCTATTCTACCTCTACTATACTTTACCTCTATTCTACCTCTACTATACTTTACCTCTATTCTACCTCTACTATACTTTACCTCTATTCTACCTCTACTATACTTTACCTCTATTCTACCTCTACTCTATTCTGCCTGTACTATACTTTACCTCTATTCTACCTCTACTCTATTCTACCTCTACTATACTTTACCTCTATTCTACCTCTACTATACTTTACCTCTATTCTACCTCTACTATACTTTACCTCTATTCTACCTCTACTCTATTCTGCCTGTACTATACTTTACCTCTATTCTACCTCTACTCTATTCTACCTCTACTCTATTCTACCTCTACTATACTTTACCTATATTCTACCTCTACTATGCTATATTCTACCTCTATTATACTCCATTCTACCTCTACTATGCTATATTCTACCTCTATTATACTCCATTCTACCTCTACTATACTCTATTCTACCTGTACTGTACTTTACCTCTATTCTACCTCTACTCTATTCTACCTGTACTATACTTTACCTCTGTTCTACCTCTACTATACTCTATTCTACCTATACTATACTTTAGCTCTATTCTACCTCTACTATACTTTAGCTCTATTCTACCTCTACTATACTCTATTCTACCTCTACTATACTTTAGCTCTATTCTACCTCTACTATACTCTATTCTACCTCTACTATACTTTAGCTCTATTCTACCTCTACTATACTATATTCTACCTCTACTATACTTTACCTCTATTCTACCTTTACTATACTCTATTCTACCTCTACTATACTTTACCTATACTCTATTCTACCTGTACTATACTTTACCTCTATTCTACCTCTACTATACTCTATTCTACCTGTACTATACTTTACCTCTATTCTGCCTCTACTATACTCTATTCTACCTCTACTCTAGTCTACCTCTACTATACTCTATTCTACCTGTGCTCTACTTTACCTCTATTCTACCTCTGCTATACTTTACCTCTATTCTACCTCTACTATACTCTAGTCTACCTGTGCTATACTTTACCTCTATTCTACCTCTACTATACTCTATTCTACCTGTACTATACTTTACCTCTATTCTACATGTGCTATACTTTACCACTATTCTACCTCTACTATACTCTATTCTACCTGTGCTATACTTTAGCTCTATTCTACCTGTACTATACTCTATTCTACCTGTACTATACTTTACCTCTATTCCACATGTGCTATACTTTACCACTATTCTACCTCTACTATATTCTATTCTACTTGTACTATACTCTATTCTACCTCTACTATATTCTATTCTACTTGTACTATACTCTATTCTACCTCTACTCTAGTCTACCTCTACTATACTCTATTCTACCTGTGCTCTACTTTACCTCTATTCTACCTCTACTATACTTTACCTCTATTCTACCTCTACTATACTTTACCTCTATTCTACCTCTACTATACTTTACCTCTATTCTACCTCTACTATACTTTACCTCTATTCTACCTCTACTCTATTCTGCCTGTACTATACTTTACCTCTATTCTACCTCTACTCTATTCTACCTCTACTATACTTTACCTCTATTCTACCTCTACTATACTTTACCTCTATTCTACCTCTACTATACTTTACCTCTATTCTACCTCTACTCTATTCTGCCTGTACTATACTTTACCTCTATTCTACCTCTACTCTATTCTACCTCTACTCTATTCTACCTCTACTATACTTTACCTATATTCTACCTCTACTATGCTATATTCTACCTCTATTATACTCCATTCTACCTCTACTATGCTATATTCTACCTCTATTATACTCCATTCTACCTCTACTATACTCTATTCTACCTGTACTGTACTTTACCTCTATTCTACCTCTACTCTATTCTACCTGTACTATACTTTACCTCTGTTCTACCTCTACTATACTCTATTCTACCTATACTATACTTTAGCTCTATTCTACCTCTACTATACTTTAGCTCTATTCTACCTCTACTATACTCTATTCTACCTCTACTATACTTTAGCTCTATTCTACCTCTACTATACTCTATTCTACCTCTACTATACTTTAGCTCTATTCTACCTCTACTATACTATATTCTACCTCTACTATACTTTACCTCTATTCTACCTTTACTATACTCTATTCTACCTCTACTATACTTTACCTATACTCTATTCTACCTGTACTATACTTTACCTCTATTCTACCTCTACTATACTATATTCTACCTGTACTATACTTTACCTCTATTCTACCTCTACTATACTCTATTCTACCTGTACTATACTCTATTCTACCTGTACTATACTCTATTCTACCTCTACTATACTCTATTCTACCTGTACTATACTTTACCTCTGTTCTACCTCTACTATACTCTATTCTACCGCTACTATACTCTATTCTACCTGTGCTATACTTTACCTCTATTCTACCTGTACTATACTTTACCTCTATTCTACCTGTGCTATACTTTACCTCTATTCTACCTGTACTATACTTTACCTCTATACTACTATACTCTGTTTCTATTGTACTCTATTCTACCTGTACTATACTTTGCCTCTATTCTACCTCTACTATACTCTACTGTATCCCTTCATCTCTACTCCTCTCTCTCGTCTACTTGTCTCCCATATTTCTCTTTTAGTTCTTGGACCGACTCTTTTCTCTGTATACATCAATGAGGTCGCTCTTGCTGCTGGTGAGTCTGATCCACCTCTACGCAGACGACACCATTCTGTATACTTCTGGCCCTTCTTTGGACACTGTGTTAACAACCCTCCAGACGAGCTTCAATGCCATACAACTCTCCTTCCGTGGCCTCCAATTGCTCTTAAATACAAGTAAAACTAAATGCATGCTCTTCAACCGATCGCTACCTGCACCTACCCGCCTGTCCAACATCACTACTCTGGACGGCTCTGACTTAGAATACGTGGACAACTACAAATACTTAGGTGTCTGGTTAGACTGTAAACTCTCCTTCCAGACCCATATCAAACATCTCCAAACCAAAGTTAAATCTATAATTGGCTTCCTATCTCGCAACAAAGCATCCTTCACTCATGCTGCAAAATATACCCTTGTAAAACTGACCATCCTACCAATCCTCGACTTTGGCGATGTCATTTACAAAATAGCCTCCAATACCGTACTCAACAAATTGGATGCAGTCTATCACAGTGCAATCCGTTTTGTCACCAAAGCCCCATATACTACCCACCATTGCGACCTGTACGCTCTCGTTGGCTGGCCCTCGCTTCATACTCGTCGCCAAACCCACTGGCTCCATGTCATCTACAAGACCCTGCTAGGTAAAGTCCCCCCTTATCTCAGCTCGCTGGTCACCATAGCATCTCCCACCTGTAGCACACGCTCCAGCAGGTATATCTCTCTAGTCACCCCCAAAACCAATTCTTTCTTTGGCCGCCTCTCCTTCCAGTTCTCTGCTGCCTATGACTGGAACGAACTACAAAAATCTCTGAAACTGGAAACACTTATCTCCCTCACTAGCTTTAAGCACCAACTGTCAGAGCAGCTCACAGATTACTGCACCTGTACATAGCCCACCTATAATTTAGCCCAAACAACTACCTCTTTCCCTACTGTATTTAATTAATTTATTTATTTTGCTCCTTTGCACCCCATTATTTTTATTTCTCCTTTGCACATTCTTCCACTGCAAATCTACCATTCCAGTGTTTTACTTGCTATATTGTATTTACCTTGCCACCATGGCCTTTTTTTGCCTTTACCTCCCTTCTCACCTCATTTGCTCGCATCATATATAGACTTGTTTATACTGTATTATTGACTGTATGTTTGTTTTACTCCATGTGTAACTCTGTGTTGTTGTTTGTGTCGAACTGCTTTGCTTTATCTTGGCCAGGTCGCAATTGTAAATGAGAACTTGTTCTCAACTTTCCTACCTGGTTAAATAAAGGTGAAATAAATAAATAAAAATCTCTACACATTTATTTCTTTGTTTTTGTTCACCATTTTTAAAGGCAATAGGAAAATAATATAGAATGTATAGACGTTTTATTTTACAGGGATGAGGAGACTTGGAATAAATATGTTTTAGCGCTTGAGTTTCTAATCAATGAATCTGTTTTATTATGTTGGAAAAATGTATTTACAGAAGTCAAAAGGTTATTGACAGAATTCAGACAGTTGCTAGGACTACGGTGCTTTGAATGGAGTGTGAAAACTGACCAGTTAGCTTCATGTCCTTTGTTCATCAACTTTTTGACCTCCTGTTTTGAACCGAAATCTTTACATTCTAGCCATCTGTACATCAACAGTGAGCCATAAGCTCACCTCAAGCAGTGACTTAGATGTCTACATTATTGGGTTAGGTTAGGCTTACTAAAGATTAGTCTTAGCCTAGTAGTAAGAGATGGAGATTGAGCAAAGGCATTAAGAAAATGGAAGGAAGCGTTTGCCTTTGACTGACATGGTTTAAACATTTACAACCCACTAGGACGTTTTAGTATTACCTTTACTAGTGTGTCTCTTCTAACACATTGCGTCGCCGTGGCAACTTCCCTGTCAAGGGGGGGGGGGGGGGGGTGCGTGCATGCATGGGTGAATGTGCATGCAGTGTGTGTCTGAAGAGACGGGGTGGGGAGAGCTTTGGGGTCCTGTGCGTGACTAGAGCAGGACAAAGCTGGCAGCCTGGGGGGGAAACGGGGGAGGGGGGGACATTTCATCCTGCCGACAGATCGACTAGATATGAACATGACCCAATCGGACGGAGAAAGATGGGGGGGGGGGGGGGGGGTTCGTGGACAGGCTGTGACAGAGAGGGAGTGGGTTAGTGTGTGAGAGAAAGAGGGAGGAGGAGAGAGAGCGAGGGAGAGAGCTGGTTAGTGTAGGATAGTGAGATGGGGCAGTTTAGTCCCCTGGGATTCCTAGGCGGTGACCGTGAAAGTACTTAGATAAACAGGGAAAGGGAGGGAGGGAGATGGACAGAGGTGGGGAGGAGGGAGGGAGAGTGGTGGAGAAATGATGACAGGGGGAGGAAATGAGACCTGCTGAAGATGGACTGAAGTAAAGAGAGGAAAAGAAGGTAAACAAGTCCAGGACTTTTAAATGAGCTCACTGAGAGGGACTGGAATGGACCGGCTCATAGTGATGGAGGGACAAAATCCATGGAGTTACATATCCTGATATATCGTATCATTTTGACAATATCACAATATTATTTTTGCTCTAGTTGGCTGTACCAACACTAAAACTCTTCTTCTTTTTAAATACGGAGTCAATTTGTTTTCAGTGCCTTTATTTCCCTGACTGATGAAAACTGGCTTTCTCATGGCTCCCTCTTGTCCATCTGTAGCAGAAATATGTTTAGAACATCAAATCTAAATAAAATCACAGTATCGAATCACAATGCACACAGTAGAATCATGAGAATCACAATGCACATACAGTAGAATAATGAGAATCACAATGCACACAGTAGAATCATGAGAATCACAATGCACATACAGTAGAATCATGAGAATCACAATGCACATACAGTAGAATCATGAGAATCACAATGCACATACAGTAGAATCATGAGAATCACAATACACATACAGTAGAATCATGAGAATCACAATGCATACAGTAGAATCATGAGAATCACAATACATACAGTAGAATCATGAGAATCACAATACATACAGTAGAATCATGAGAATCACAATGCACATACAGTAGAATCATGAGAATCACAATGCACATACAGTAGAATCATGAGAATCACAATGCACATACAGTAGAATCACAATACATACAGTAGAATCATGAGAATCACAATACATACAGTAGAATCATGAGAATCACAATGCACATACAGTAGAATCATGAGAATCACAATACACAACGTATCGGCACGTAAGACATGCCTCGAGGTCTCTTCAGTCCCTAAGTCCAGAATAGACTATAGGAGGCACAGTACTACATAGAGCCATGACTACATGGAACTCTATTCCACAGCAAGTAACTTTTTAAAATTGTATAAACTGCCTTAGTTTTGCTGGACCCCATGAAGTGTAGCTGCTGCCTTGGCAGGAACTAATGGGGATCCATAATTACAAAATAAGTATTGGGATAATATTGTATTGTGAGGTCCCTGGCAATTCCCTGCCCTGTCGACTCACTCTCATTGTTCACACATTCATTCCTTCCTTGCCTTCTTCCCTCCTCTCCTTCTTCCTTCCTTCCCTCCTCTCTCCTTCTTCCCTCCTTCCTCTCTCCTTCCTCTCTCCTTCTTCCTCCTCTCTCCTCCTCTCCCTCTCTCCACTTAAATAATTCAGACCGGTCCGCTGTGCTGGGGCAGGATCCTAGTTGTCTAAACGAGAGTGTGTGTGTTCTAAACGAGGGCTCACAACCCCAGAGCCCAGTCCTGCTGTCCTCTCCTCTGTTCCTCCACTAACAACCACAGAGGCGTCAGCGAGAGGGATGAGGAAAGGAGAGGGGGAGAGAAAGACAGAACACCTGGTCCACGTATATCAACCTCTGAGCAGTGTTAGTACTCACACTGACCTTCACGTCAGAACGAGAGGAAAGAAAGAGTGCATACCATCAGAAGACTGACCCAGTTAGTAAATGATGGTTTCTCCATGCCAGAGCTGATTTATTGGTGTACACTATTTGCTTAGTGCGTGCCCTTTTCACCAAGCTGAAGTTTGCGTTGTGTGTGTGTGTGTTTAGGCCCGTATCTCCCTCTGTCCTCCTTAACCTACTTTTTACAGGTGGTCTTTTCTGAGACCATCACACACAGTCTAGACTACATACAAAGTCTAGGGTATGGAGAGTACCAAAGAATGGGATTTTGTGACTAAAAAGCAGGGTGGACTATCCATTTAAAAGCGCGTCTCGGCAGAAGTGTGTGTGTGTGTGTATACATACACACAGTACCAGTTAAAAGTTTGGACGCCTATTTATTCAAGGGTTTTCCTTTATTTTGACTATTTTCTACATTGTACAATAATAACACATCACTGTTATTTAAGCTCCGTTTAGAGACCTAGAGAGCACTCATTACTCTGAGGTTTGGAGGAGGGATGGAGGAATGGGTGGGGCAGAGGCTTGACTTGAATCCCAGCCTTGGATTGATTGTTTCCTAGGCAACAGTACGGCTGACCTTATTTTACCCCTACATGCCCTCGCCCGTGCACACACACTCCATTCACTCTGCTCACATACACACTCCTCTACTGCTTCTGATGGGCTTGACAGAATGGAATACACTTTTTGTGTCTGAAAGCTTGAAGCTACAGTATGTGTGACTTTGTCCATGTATTTGTCCAGGGTGTTAGTGACTTTGTGCATGTATTTGTCCAGGGTGTTTGTGACTTTGTCCATGTATTTGTCCAGGGTGTTAGTGACTTTGTGCATGTATTTGTCCAGGGTGTTTGTGACTTTGTCCATGTATTTGTCCAGGGTGTTTGTGACTTTGTGCATGTATTTGTCCAGGGTGTTTGTGACTTTGTCCATGTATTTGTCCAGGGTGTTTGCGACTTTGTGCATGTATTTGTCCAGGGTGTTTGTGACTTTGTGCATGTATTTGTCCAGGGTGTGTGTGTATTTGTCCAGGGTGTGTGTGACTTTGTGCATGTATTTGTCCAGGGTGTTTGTGACTTTGTGCATGTATTTGTCCAGGGTGTTTGTGACTTTGTCCATGTATTTGTCCAGGGTGTGTGTGACTTTGTGCATGTATTTGTCCAGGGTGTGTGTGACTGTGCATGTATTTGTCCAGGGTGTGTGTGACTTTGTCCATGTATTTGTCCAGGGTGTGTGTGACTTTGTCCATGTATTTGTCCAGGGTGTGTGTGACTTTGTCCATGTATTTGTTCAGGGTGTGTGTGACTTTGTCCATGTATTTGTCCAGGGTGTGTGTGACTTTGTCCATGTATTTGTCCAGGGTGTGTGTGACTTTGTCCATGTATTTGTCCAGGGTGTTTGTGACTTTGTCCATGTATTTGTCCAGGGTGTGTGTGTATTTGTCCAGGGTGTTTGTGACTTTGTCCATGTATTTGTCCAGGGTGTTTGTGACTTTGTCCATGTATTTGTCCAGGGTGTTTGTGACTTTGTCCATGTATTTGTCCAGGGTGTGTGTGACTTTGTGCATGTATTTGTCCAGGGTGTGTGTGACTTTGTGCATGTATTTGTCCAGGGTGTGTGTGACTTTGTCCATGTATTTGTCCAGGGTGTGTGTGACTTTGTCCATGTATTTGTCCAGGGTGTGTGTGACTTTGTCCATGTATTTGTTCAGGGTGTGTGTGACTTTGTCCATGTATTTGTCCAGGGTGTGTGTGACTTTGTCCATGTATTTGTCCAGGGTGTGTGTGACTTTGTCCATGTATTTGTCCAGGGTGTTTGTGACTTTGTCCATGTATTTGTCCAGGGTGTGTGTGTATTTGTCCAGGGTGTTTGTGACTTTGTCCATGTATTTGTCCAGGGTGTTTGTGACTTTGTCCATGTATTTGTCCAGGGTGTTTGTGACTTTGTCCATGTATTTGTCCAGGGTGTGTGTGACTTTGTGCATGTATTTGTCCAGGGTGTGTGTGACTTTGTGCATGTATTTGTCCAGGGTGTGTGTGACTTTGTCCATGTATTTGTCCAGAGTGTGTGTGACTTTGTCCATGTATTTGTCCAGAGTGTGTGTGACTTTGTCCATGTATTTGTCCAGGGTGTTTGTGACTTTGTCCATGTATTTGTCCAGGGTGTTTGTGACTTTGTCCATGTATTTGTCCAGGGTGTGTGTGACTTTGTGCATGTATTTGTCCAGGGTGTGTGTGACTTTGTGCATGTATTTGTCCAGGGTGTGTGTGACTTTGTCCATGTATTTGTCCAGAGTGTGTGTGACTTTGTCCATGTATTTGTCCAGGGTGTTTGTGACTTTGTCCATGTATTTGTCCAGGGTGTGTGTGTATTTGTCCAGGGTGTTTGTGACTTTGTCCATGTATTTGTCCAGGGTGTTTGTGACTTTGTCCATGTATTTGTCCAGGGTGTTTGTGACTTTGTCCATGTATTTGTCCAGGGTGTGTGTGACTTTGTGCATGTATTTGTCCAGGGTGTGTGTGACTTTGTGCATGTATTTGTCCAGGGTGTGTGTGACTTTGTCCATGTATTTGTCCAGAGTGTGTGTGACTTTGTCCATGTATTTGTCCAGGGTGTTTGTGACTTTGTGCATGTATTTGTCCAGGGTGTGTGTGACTTTGTGCATGTATTTGTCCAGGGTGTGTGTGACTTTGTCCATGTATTTGTCCAGAGTGTGTGTGACTTTGTCCATGTATTTGTCCAGGGTGTTTGTGACTTTGTGCATGTATTTGTCCAGGGTGTGTGTGACTTTGTGCATGTATTTGTCCAGGGTGTGTGTGACTTTGTCCATGTATTTGTCCAGAGTGTGTGTGACTTTGTCCATGTATTTGTCCAGGGTGTTTGTGACTTTGTGCATGTATTTGTCCAGGGTGTGTGTGACTTTGTCCATGTATTTGTCCAGGGTGTTTGTGACTGTGCATGTATTTGTCCAGGGTGTTTGTGACTTTGTCCATGTATTTGTCCAGGGTGTTAGTGACTTTGTGCATGTATTTGTCCAGGGTGTTTGTGACTTTGTCCATGTATTTGTCCAGGGTGTTTGTGACTGTGCATGTATTTGTCCAGGGTGTGTGTGTATTTGTCCAGGGTGTGTGTGTATTTGTCCAGGGTGTGTGTGACTGTGCATGTATTTGTCCAGGGTGTGTGTGACTTTGTCCATGTATTTGTCCAGGGTGTGTGTGACTTTGTCCATGTATTTGTCCAGGGTGTGTGTGACTTTGTCCATGTATTTGTTCAGGGTGTGTGTGACTTTGTCCATGTATTTGTCCAGGGTGTGTGTGACTTTGTCCATGTATTTGTCCAGGGTGTGTGTGACTTTGTCCATGTATTTGTCCAGGGTGTTTGTGACTTTGTCCATGTATTTGTCCAGGGTGTGTGTGTATTTGTCCAGGGTGTTTGTGACTTTGTCCATGTATTTGTCCAGGGTGTTTGTGACTTTGTCCATGTATTTGTCCAGGGTGTTTGTGACTTTGTCCATGTATTTGTCCAGGGTGTGTGTGACTTTGTGCATGTATTTGTCCAGGGTGTGTGTGACTTTGTGCATGTATTTGTCCAGGGTGTGTGTGACTTTGTCCATGTATTTGTCCAGGGTGTGTGTGACTTTGTCCATGTATTTGTCCAGGGTGTGTGTGACTTTGTCCATGTATTTGTTCAGGGTGTGTGTGACTTTGTCCATGTATTTGTCCAGGGTGTGTGTGACTTTGTCCATGTATTTGTCCAGGGTGTGTGTGACTTTGTCCATGTATTTGTCCAGGGTGTTTGTGACTTTGTCCATGTATTTGTCCAGGGTGTGTGTGTATTTGTCCAGGGTGTTTGTGACTTTGTCCATGTATTTGTCCAGGGTGTTTGTGACTTTGTCCATGTATTTGTCCAGGGTGTTTGTGACTTTGTCCATGTATTTGTCCAGGGTGTGTGTGACTTTGTGCATGTATTTGTCCAGGGTGTGTGTGACTTTGTGCATGTATTTGTCCAGGGTGTGTGTGACTTTGTCCATGTATTTGTCCAGAGTGTGTGTGACTTTGTCCATGTATTTGTCCAGGGTGTTTGTGACTTTGTGCATGTATTTGTCCAGGGTGTGTGTGACTTTGTGCATGTATTTGTCCAGGGTGTGTGTGACTTTGTCCATGTATTTGTCCAGAGTGTGTGTGACTTTGTGCATGTATTTGTCCAGGGTGTGTGTGACTTTGTCCATGTATTTGTCCAGAGTGTGTGTGACTTTGTCCATGTATTTGTCCAGGGTGTTTGTGACTTTGTGCATGTATTTGTCCAGGGTGTGTGTGACTTTGTGCATGTATTTGTCCAGGGTGTTTGTGACTGTGCATGTATTTGTCCAGGGTGTGTGTGTATTTGTCCAGGGTGTGTGTGTATTTGTCCAGGGTGTTTGTGACTTTGTGCATGTATTTGTCCAGGGTGTTTGTGACTTTGTGCATGTATTTGTCCAGGGTGTTTGTGACTGTGCATGTATTTGTCCAGGGTGTTTGTGACTTTGTCCATGTATTTGTCCAGGGTGTTAGTGACTTTGTGCATGTATTTGTCCAGGGTGTTTGTGACTTTGTCCATGTATTTGTCCAGGGTGTTTGTGACTTTGTCCATGTATTTGTCCAGGGTGTTAGTGACTTTGTGCATGTATTTGTCCAGGGTGTGTGTGACTTTGTCCATGTATTTGTCCAGGGTGTGTGTGACTGTGCATGTATTTGTCCAGGGTGTTTGTGACTTTGTCCATGTATTTGTCCAGGGTGTTTGTGACTGTGCATGTATTTGTCCAGGGTGTGTGTGACTGTGCATGTATTTGTCCAGGGTGTTTGTGACTTTGTCCATGTATTTGTCCAGGGTGTTTGTGACTTTGTCCATGTATTTGTCCAGGGTGTTTGTGACTTTGTGCATGTATTTGTCCAGGGTGTTTGTGACTTTGTCCATGTATTTGTCCAGGGTGTTTGTGACTGTGCATGTATTTGTCCAGGGTGTGTGTGACTTTGTGCATGTATTTATCCAGGGTGTTTGTGACTTTGTGCATGTATTTGTCCAGGGTGTGTGTGTATTTGTCCAGGGTGTTTGTGACTTTGTCCATGTATTTGTCCAGGGTGTGTGTGTATTTGTCCAGGGTGTGTGTGACTTTGTCCATGTATTTGTCCAGGGTGTGTGTGACTTTGTGCATGTATTTGTCCAGGGTGTGTGTGTATTTGTCCAGGGTGTGTTTGACTTTGTCCATGTATTTGTCCAGGGTGTGTGTGTATTTGTCCAGGGTGTGTGTGACTTTGTCCATGTATTTGTCCAGGGTGTGCATGTATTTGTCCAGGGTGTGTGTGACTTTGTCCATGTATTTGTCCAGGATGTGTGTGACTTTGTCCATGTATTTGTCCAGGGTGTGTGTGACTTTGTCCATGTATTTGTCCAGGGTGTGTGTGACTTTGTCCATGTATTTGTCCAGGGTGTGTGTGACTTTGTCCATGTATTTGTCCAGGGTGTGTGTGACTTTGTCCATGTATTTGTCCAGGGTGTGTGTGTATTTCTGCATGTATTTGTCCAGGGTGTTTGTGTATTTCTGCATGTATTTGTCCAGGGTGTGTGTGTATTTCTGCTTGTATTTGTCCAGGGTGTTTGTGTATTTCTGCATGTATTTGTCCAGGGTGTGTGTGTATTTGTCCAGGGTGTGTGTGTATTTGTCCAGGGTGTGTGTGTATTTGTCCAGGGTGTGTGTGTATTTGTCCAGGGTGTGTGTGTATTTGTCCAGGGTGTGTGTGTATTTGTCCAGGGTGTGTGTGTATTTGTCCAGGGTGTGTGTGTATTTCTGCATGTATTTGTCCAGGGTGTGTGTGTATTTGTCCAGGGTGTGTGTGTATTTGTCCAGGGTGTGTGTGTATTTGTCCAGGGTGTGTGTGTATTTGTCCAGGGTGTGTGTGTATTTGTCCAGGGTGTGTGTGTATTTCTGCTGTGTGTTTTTTGTATTCCTTTCTGGATAAAGATTCTAAGTGGAACAGAAAGAAGCCATTTCCCAAAGCTAGAGCTGGAGTCCTATTGGACTGGTTCTGTTGAAGGCCTGTCTCTTTGACGATTGGCCCTGTTCTCCTCAGCTGTGTGGTCCTCCTGTTTCCTGCTACTGCTGCTTACTCCCTCCGAACACACACACACACACAACGCTCAGGCCCTAACAGGCATAAAATATTCCCCCAGAGTGTGTGTATTCCCCCAGAGTGTGTGTATCAACTCCATTGAGAGATACGGGGAGTAGAGCCATCTGAGGCTGCAGGTAATTTAACGGATCATGCTGTGGGAGAAACACAAAGCTGAATAGAGTGTTAGACACCGACAGGAGGATCCCTATGTTTAGCAGCAGTGAGGGGCGGCAGGACGGGCGGGGGGGCGGTGGGGGGGGTCAAGATGCACTTCCTGTTATCCCTGTAGGAAGTGTGGGAAGTACAACACACACATCGGATGAAGGAGAGATGAATTACAGCACACGGAGACACAAAGGGAAGAGATCACAACAAGGTCTTCCACTAATGTCCCATTTACTCTACTGCTTTGTAAACAACAGGTGTCGACTAACAGGGAAATGTTTACCTACTGGTCCCTTTCCAACAACGCAGAGTTAAAGATACACAGTGGAATGGAGGCGGGGGGGGGGGGCTGGGGGGAGATTGTAGAAGACAGCTGGGTAGGATAGGGAGGATGGTGGGGGGGTCCCAGATGTCCTGGGGGGTTTAAGTCTGTATGTACGTGTGGAGGAGACAGAGAGAGGACAGAGGCATGTCTGAGCTGCTTAGGCCACACTTTGTCTGTAATGAGGAAACCGAGACTAAATGAGTTAATTTTACCTTTTATTTAACTAGGCAAGTCAGTTGAGAACAAATTCTTATTTACAATGACGGCCTAGGAACAGTGGGTTAACTGCCTGTTCAGGGGCAGAACGACATATTTGTACCTTGTCAAATCGGGGGTTTGAACTTGCAACCTTCCGGTTACTAGTCCAACGCTCTAACTACTAGGCTACCCTGCCGCCCCATTAATGCTGGATAAAGGAGTGAATGTGAGACAGTATAGAATAATATGAGATTTAACGTGGAGGGGAGGAGGCGTTAGTGCTGTGCCATGTATCCAATTAATTCCAATGTATGTTTTTGCGTGATATTCCAAATGCCTGTATCGCAAGAATCACGTGTTTAAGTTTGTCTGCTTGGCCTAATGTTTATTTTTTTATTTCACCTTTATTTAACCAGGTAGGCTAGTTGAGAACAAGTTCTCATTTACAACTGCGACCTGGACAAGATAAAGCATATCAGTGTGAACAGACAGCAACACAGAGTTACACATGGGGTAAACAAACAAGTCAATAACACAGTAGAATTTCTTTTTACATAAAAAAAAAAAAAATGTCTATATACATTGTGTGCAAAAGGCATGAGGAGGTAGGCGAATAATTACAATTTAGCAGATTACACGAGTGATAAATGATCAGATGGTCATGTGCAGGTAGAGATACTGGTGTGCATAAGAGCAGAAAAGTAAATAAAAACAGTATGGGGATGAGGTAGGTAAATTGGGTGGGCTATTTACCGATAGACTATGTACAGCTGCAGCAATCGGTTAGCTGCTCAAATAGCAGATGTTTGAAGTTGGTGAGGTAGATAAAAGTCTCCAACTTCAATGATTTTTGCAATTCATTCCAGTCACAGGCAGCAGAGAACTGGAAGGAAAGGCGGCCAAATGAGGTGTTGGCTTTAGGGATGATCAGTGAGATACACCTGCTGGAGCGCGTGCTACGGGTGGGTGTTGCCATCGTGACCAGTGAACTGAGATAAGGCGGAGCTTTACCTAGCATGGACTTGTAGATGACCTGGAGCCAGTGGGTCTGGCGACGAATATGTAGCGAGGGCCAGCCGACTAGAGCATACAGGTCGCAGTGGTGGGTGGTATAAGGTGCTTTAGTAACAAAACGGATGGCACTGTGATAAACTGCATCCAGTTTGCTGAGTAGAGTATTGGAAGCCATTTTGTCGATGACATCGCTGAAGTCGAGGATCGGTAGGATAGTCAGTTTTACTAGGGTAAGTTTGGCGGCGTGAGTGAAGGAGGCTTTGTTGTGAAATAGAAAGCCGATTCTAGATTTGATTTGGGATTGGAGATGTTTCATACGAGTCTGGAAGGAGAGTTTACAGTCTAGCCAGACACCTAGGTACTCATAGATGTCCACATATTCTAGGTCGGAACCATCCGGGGTGGTGATGCTAGTCGGGCATGCGGGTGCAGGCAGTGAACGGTTGAAAAGCATGCATTTGGTTTTACTAGCGTTTGAGAGCAGTTGGAGGCCACGAAAGGAGTGTTGTATGGCATTGAAGCTCGTTTGGAGGTTAGATAGCACAGTGTCCAATTAAGGGCCAGAAATATACAAAATGGTGTCGTCTGCGTAGAGGTGGATCAGGGAATCGCCCGCAGCAAGAGCAACATCATTGATATATACAGAGAAAAGAGTCGGCCCCGAGAATTGAACCCTGTGGCACCCCCATAGAGACTGCCAGAGGACTGGACAACATGCCCTCCGACTTGACACACTGAACTCTGTCTGAAAAGTAGTTGGAGAAACGGGTAAGGCAGTCATTAGAAAAACCGAGGCTACTGAGTCTGCCGATAAGAATATGGTGATTGACAGAGTCGAAAGCCTTGGCCAGGTCGATGAAGACGGCTGCACAGTACTGTCTTTTATCGATGGCGGTTATGATATCGTTTAGTACCTTTAGCGTGGCTGAGGTGCACCCGTGACCGGCTCGGAATCCAGATTGCACAGCGGAGAATGTACGGTGGGATTCGAGATGGTCAGTGATCTGTTTGTTGACTTGGCTTTCGAAGACCTTAGATAGGCAGGGCAGGATGGATATAGGTCTGTAACAGTTTGGGTCCAGGGTGTCTACCCCTTTGAAGAGGGGGATGACCGCGGCAGCTTTCCATTCCTTGGGGATCTCAGACGATATGAAAGAGAGGTTGAACAGGCTGGTAATAGGGGTTGATGATGTCGCTTTGTTCTCTGCTCCTTCGCGCCTTCTGTGCTGTGTGCACCATCCCATTTACCCACACACCAAGCTCCTCCCCCACACAACAGGCTCCTCCCCACACATCAAGCTCCTCCCCACACGCAAAGCTCCTCCCCACACGGAAAGCTCCTCCCCCACACCCCAAGCTCCTCCCCCACTCACCAAACCCCTCCCCCACACATCAAGCTCCTCCCCCATATGCAAAGCTCCTCCCCCCACACCAAGCTCCTCACCTGCCACTATCAACAACAAAATGAGAGATCACTTTTCTCTCTGACAACTTGCTATTTGATTTTGAGGTTTGGTAAAACAGAATGGGTCATATGGAGACTGAAACACATTGAGACATTATTTTACTGTAATAGAGGAGTTAACCTTTTAACTAGACCCTTTTTCTATCTCAACTCCTCAAACTGCACTCAGAGCAGACACTACTGAAACAGGGATATCAACCAACACTGATTCTGGAAAATGAATGCTCAGTTCGTCGTGAGCGGGATTGCAGTACCACTGCATTTTAACGAAACACTGTTATACTAGCTGTCTAGTCTGTTTTATAAATGTGCAGTAAGCATAAAACACTATTTAACCTCTCTGCGCACAGAACCCGTTAGCGGGATGAAATTCGACAACATACGGTGATCGCTACATAAATAGTCATTTTAAACATTCATGAAAATGCAAGTGTCTCGCATGTTTCAAAAGCTTAGAATCTTGCTAATCCAACTGCATTGTCAGATTTAAAAAAGGATTTACTGCGAAAGAATACGATGCGATTATCTGAGGATAGAGCCCCATAAAAAACAACTATATCAACCAGCACAGGCGTAACAAAATCACAAACTACAATAAAATACATAGTTTACCTTTGACGATCTTCCTCTGTTTGCAATCCCAATGCTCATTGTTACACAATGAATGTTATTTTGTTTGATAAAATCAATTTTTATAGCCTAACACGAAACATTTTGTGAACCGCTTGTGTCGTGAATTCCGTCTCATTCCATTTTCAACGACACATTCAATGTAAATACACACACGAAACGTGACTTTTCCAGTCAAGTTTGGTTTCATTGCAATCAACTGGTTTGTTTAACACGACCAAACCTGATGGGCCATTTCGCGGGACGTATTGACTGAAAGAAACCGATTTGAAAACAACAAGTATTGATATCATTGTGCACCAATGATAAGACCGCTGTTTCGTTGAGTGACTGTATTTTAACTCAATGACCACTGATCGTCTTGAAATCTAGCTGGGTAGATAGCCAATGAGCTGAGGTAAACGGCAATATGTAATGTTTGTGTTGGAAGACCAACCCATGTAGTAAACTCCAGCGTAAAGAGGGTCATTCGCCATTGAAGTTTCATAACGGAAGGAGCGCAATGCATGTTACGCACAGCGTTGTTTTGGTAAAGCGCAGCTTCAGCTGTTTATATATCAATCAGTATGGCGACTAAGTCGGGGAAAGCTAAATTTAAGTCTAGATATACAGATGTACACACAATTTTAGAAGAAATTGGTTGGGAAAATGAGACAGATTGTTGGAGGACGATTCATTTAGCGATTCCCAAATGGAGGAATATTTTTTTGAACGGAGAGGACATCGTTTTGGACTGGTAAGTTTTTCTCATGCCAATGCCGTTGTTTGAAATTAATAATATAAAATATTATTTGTGAAATGAAATAGCCTATTTGAAGCTGTTGATGGGAGGGCAGGCCCACAACAATGGCCAAAGTGAAATGGAGACAGTAGATACAGCTGGTCTGTTGTAATATAATAAAGACAGTAGATCTAGCTGAAATGTCATAATATAAAATGGACAGATCTAGCTGGTCTGTCATAATATAAACAAGACAGTAGATCTAGCAGGTCTATAATAATATATTCAACCTTGTGTTCCCTGTACTCTATATATATCTGTTTATAATACCTCTTGATACAGGGCTCATATGTGAAACTATTCTAACGGAACATTTTCTTTCACAGTGACACTGACGTTGTAGAGGCGTTGTAGAGAGGTCATACAGGCACGTGGAGGCCACACACACTACTGAGCCTCATTTTGACTTGTTTTAAGGACATTACATCAAAGTTGGATCAGCCTGTAGTGTAGTTTTCCACTTTAATTTTGAGTGTGACTCCAAATCCAGACCTCCATGGGTTGATAGATTTGATTTCCATTGATCATTGATGATTTTGTTGTCAGCACATTCAACTATGTAAAGAAAAAAGTATTTAAGAATATTTCATTCAGATCTAGGATGTGTTATTTTAGTGTTCCCTTTATTTTTTTGAGCAGTGTATATTTTTTTCATGTTTTTTCTCCATTTTTTGGGGGGGTGTGTTAGAATACCATTTTGGTATTTTGAATATAGTTATTCCATTCAAAATGTATAACTTCACCAATTTGGCCACTTTGGGTACATTTGGGCTACTTGTGTGGGACACCTGGGTGACTTCATGATAAATGTCATGTAGCACACTCATTTTGGAAGTTTTCATTCTGAAAATTTGCACAAATACTGTTGCCCTCTTATGTTTTTCACTGAAATTGTCCCCATCATCCTATCTGAATGTTTTGTTTTGTCTTGTTCATTTTAAAGATTGTATTATCTAAACCATATCTATTGTGTTATATTATCCTACATTCAATTCACATTTACACAAACTTCAGAGCGTTTTCTTTCAAATGAAATCAAGAATATGCATATCCTTGGTTCTGAGCCTGAGCTACAGGCAGTTAGATTTGGGTATGTCTTCAGGCGGAAATTGAAAAAAGTAGGGGGGTGGAGGATAAGAGGATAAGGAATTAGCAACTCATTCTCATTCTGAGAAATACGGTAGGCCACTTGATTTCAACATCTGAACAAAGTGGACAGGCCAACATGCTGTTTAAACAGTTGGAGAAAGACAAAAGGTTGCGTTCATAACAATTCAACTGTATTACCTCATTAGCTAATAAATATTTCCAAGTTGGCTAAACTTGAAAGATAAACATTAGCTGACTACACATTAACAGGTGGGCTTGTGCTTTAGAGATTGTTTGAGACCTGTGTTAATTTTCTAAAATGTCTACTACCAGAAGTTTGTCATTATTAGTAAATGTGCATTATTCATGGTACCTGTAGGACATTGAGGGGAAAGAGGTCTCCACCCCCCCCCCCCCCCCCCCTTCCTCTCTCCCCTTTCTCTGTCTTCTCATGGGCAGTGGTGCTCAATGTTCCTCTATTTCACTCAGTGATAGAAGGATGGCGTGTGGAGAGATCGCTGGAGTGATGGAAGCCTTTATGAAGTAATGTTCTCACCCAGGTTGTTTCTCACTCCCTCCACCCCCCTTAGTTGTTTCTCACTCCCTCCACCCCCCTTAGTTGTTTCTCACTCCCTCCACCCCCCTTAGTTGTTTCTCACTCCCTCCACCCCCCTTAGTTGTTTCTCACTCCCTCCACCCCCCTTAGTTGTTTCTCACTCCCTCTACCCCCCTTAGTTGTTTCTCACTCCCTCCACCCCCCTTAGTTGTTTCTCACTCCCTCCACCCCCCTTAGTTGTTTCTCACTCCCTCCACCCCTCTTAGTTGTTTCTCACTCCCTCCACCCCCTTAGTTGTTTCTCACTCCCTCCACCCCCTTAGTTGTTTCTCACTCCCTCCATCCCCCTTTGTTGTTTCTCACTCCCTCCATCCCACTTTGTTGTTTCTCACTCCCTCCATCCCCCTTTGTTGTTTCTCACTCCCTCATCCCCCTTTGTTGTTTCTCACTCCCTCCACCCCCTTAGTTGTTTCTCACTCCCTCCACCCCCCTTTGTTGTTTCTCACTCCCTCACCCCCCTTTGTTGTTTCTCACTCCCTCCATCCCCCTTTGTTGTTTCTCACTCCCTCCACCCCCCTTTGTTGTTTCTCACTCCCTCCATCCCCCTTTGTTGTTTCTCACTCCCTCCATCCCCCTTTGTTGTTTCTCACTCCCTCCATCCCACTTTGTTGTTTCTCACTCCCTCCATCCCCCTTTGCTGTTTCTCACTCCCTCATCCCCCTTTGTTGTTTCTCACTCCCTCCATCCCCCTTTGTTGTTTCTCACTCCCTCCATCCCCCTTTGTTGTTTCTCACTCCCTCCATCCCCCTTTGTTGTTTCTCACTCCCTCATCCCCCTTTGTTGTTTCTCACTCCCTCCATCCCCCTTTGTTGTTTCTCACTCCCTCCATCCCCCTTTGTTGTTTCTCACTCCCTCCATCCCCCTTTGTTGTTTCTCACTCCCTCATCCCCCTTTGTTGTTTCTCACTCCCTCCATCCCCCTTAGTTGTTTCTCACTCCCTCCACCCCCCTTAGTTGTTTCTCACTCCCTCCACCCCCCTTAGTTGTTTCTCACTCCCTCCACCCCCCTTAGTTGTTTCTCACTCCCTCCACCCCCCTTAGTTGTTTCTCACTCCCTCCACCCCTCTTAGTTGTTTCTCACTCCCTCCACCCCCTTAGTTGTTTCTCACTCCCTCCACCCCCTTAGTTGTTTCTCACTCCCTCCATCCCCCTTAGTTGTTTATCACTCCCTCCACCCCCCTTAGTTGTTTCTCACTCCCTCCACCCCCCTTAGTTGTTTCTCACTCCCTCCACCCCCCTTAGTTGTTTCTCACTCCCTCCACCCCCCTTAGTTGTTTCTCACTCCCTCCATCCCCCTTTGTTGTTTCTCACTCCCTCATCCCCCTTTGTTGTTTCTCACTCCCTCCATCCCCCTTTGTTGTTTCTCACTCCCTCCATCCCACTTTGTTGTTTCTCACTCCCTCATCCCCATTTGTTGTTTCTCACTCCCTCCATCCCCTTTGTTTCTCACTCCCTCCATCCCACTTTGTTGTTTCTCACTCCCTCCATCCCCTTTGTTGTTTCTCACTCCCTCCATCCCACTTTGTTGTTTCTCACTCCCTCCATCCCCCTTTGTTGTTTCTCACTCCCTCCATCCCACTTTGTTGTTTCTCACTCCCTCCATCCCACTTTGTTGTTTCTCACTCCCTCCATCCCACTTTGTTGTTTCTCACTCCCTCATCCCACTTTGTTGTTTCTCACTCCCTCATCCCACTTTGTTGTTTCTCACTCCCTCCATCCCACTTTGTTGTTTCTCACTCCCTCCATCCCACTTTGTTGTTTCTCACTCCCTCCATCCCACTTTGTTGTTTCTCACTCCCTCCACCCCCCTTTGTTGTTTCTCACTCCCTCCATCCCACTTTGTTGTTTCTCACTCCCTCATCCCACTTTGTTGTTTCTCACTCCCTCCATCCCACTTTGTTGTTTCTCACTCCCTCCATCCCACTTTGTTGTTTCTCACTCCCTCCATCCCACTTTGTTGTTTCTCACTCCCTCCACCCCCCTTTGTTGTTTCTCACTCCCTCCATCCCACTTTGTTGTTTCTCACTCCCTCCATCCCACTTTGTTGTTTCTCACTCCCTCCATCCCACTTTGTTGTTTCTCACTCCCTCCATCCCTCTTAGTTGTTTCTCACTCCCTCCACCCCCTTAGTTGTTTCTCACTCCCTCCACCCCCTTAGTTGTTTCTCACTCCCTCCATCCCCCTTAGTTGTTTATCACTCCCTCCACCCCCCTTAGTTGTTTCTCACTCCCTCCACCCCCCTTAGTTGTTTCTCACTCCCTCCACCCCCCTTAGTTGTTTCTCACTCCCTCCACCCCCCTTAGTTGTTTCTCACTCCCTCCATCCCCCTTTGTTGTTTCTCACTCCCTCATCCCCCTTTGTTGTTTCTCACTCCCTCCATCCCCCTTTGTTGTTTCTCACTCCCTCCATCCCACTTTGTTGTTTCTCACTCCCTCATCCCCATTTGTTGTTTCTCACTCCCTCCATCCCCTTTGTTTCTCACTCCCTCCATCCCACTTTGTTGTTTCTCACTCCCTCCATCCCCTTTGTTGTTTCTCACTCCCTCCATCCCACTTTGTTGTTTCTCACTCCCTCCATCCCCCTTTGTTGTTTCTCACTCCCTCCATCCCACTTTGTTGTTTCTCACTCCCTCCATCCCACTTTGTTGTTTCTCACTCCCTCCATCCCACTTTGTTGTTTCTCACTCCCTCATCCCACTTTGTTGTTTCTCACTCCCTCATCCCACTTTGTTGTTTCTCACTCCCTCCATCCCACTTTGTTGTTTCTCACTCCCTCCATCCCACTTTGTTGTTTCTCACTCCCTCCATCCCACTTTGTTGTTTCTCACTCCCTCCACCCCCCTTTGTTGTTTCTCACTCCCTCCATCCCACTTTGTTGTTTCTCACTCCCTCATCCCACTTTGTTGTTTCTCACTCCCTCCATCCCACTTTGTTGTTTCTCACTCCCTCCATCCCACTTTGTTGTTTCTCACTCCCTCCATCCCACTTTGTTGTTTCTCACTCCCTCCACCCCCCTTTGTTGTTTCTCACTCCCTCCATCCCACTTTGTTGTTTCTCACTCCCTCCATCCCACTTTGTTGTTTCTCACTCCCTCCATCCCACTTTGTTGTTTCTCACTCCCTCCATCCCACTTTGTTGTTTCTCACTCCCTCCATCTCACTTTGTTGTTTCTCACTCCCTCCATCCCACTTTGTTGTTTCTCACTCCCTCCATCCCACTTTGTTGTTTCTCACTCCCTCCACCCCCCTTTGTTGTTTCTCACTCCCTCCATCCCCCTTTGTTGTTTCTCACTCCCTCCATCCCCCTTTGTTGTTTCTCACTCCCTCCATCCCCCTTTGTTGTTTCTCACTCCCTCCATCCCACTTTGTTGTTTCTCACTCCCTCATCCCACTTTGTTGTTTCTCACTCCATCCATCCCCCTTTGTTGTTTCTCACTCCCTCCATCCCACTTTGTTGTTTCTCACTCCCTCCATCCCACTTTGTTGTTTCTCACTCCCTCCATCCCACTTTGTTGTTTCTCACTCCCTCCATCCCACTTTGTTGTTTCTCACTCCCTCCATCTCACTTTGTTGTTTCTCACTCCCTCCATCCCACTTTGTTGTTTCTCACTCCCTCCATCCCACTTTGTTGTTTCTCACTCCCTCATCCCACTTTGTTGTTTCTCACTCCCTCCACCCCCCTTTGTTGTTTCTCACTCCCTCCATCCCCCTTTGTTGTTTCTCACTCACTCCCTCCATCCCCCTTTGTTGTTTCTCACTCACTCCCTCCATCCCCCTTTGTTGTTTCTCACTCACTCCCTCATCCCACTTTGTTGTTTCTCACTCACTCCCTCCATCCCACTTTGTTGTTTCTCACTCCCTCATCCCACATCATTTCCTTTCTTCCTCTTTGATGGACTGCTGGAGGTCAAGGACGGTTTCATACACTTGAAGTAGAATTACCCCTAACCACAGTTCTAGGATCAGATATTCCCACCCCCAGTCCAACCCATATACATTTTGGGGAGGAATAATATCTGACCCTGTACCAGTGGTTCAGGGCATTATCTGCTCTGGACTACAGTGTCAGTGTTGTGTTGCTCTTTTGCGTTCTGTCATTGACATGTTGCTACACACCACTACAGAACTCCTGAGTTGCGGTGTTGTTCCATGGTAATGATGACTACCTGTTATGTTTTGGAACTCAGTAGAAATGTGGGAAATCATTGTGCAACCAACTTCCTGTATTGTTGTCACAGCATGCTAGACAGACTTTCGTAGAGGGTTGTTACGACATCATGCTATGCCCAACCAAGGAAGAGTTTGGGCTCCACCGAGCCTTACAATCTCTCCACAGTCACGACAATAGCTCCCCCCACCCCACCCGGTCACCCCACAGACCATTCAGGAACTCTCTTCTCCCCTTCTCTCTTCTCCCCTTCTCTCTTCTACCCTTCTCTCTTCTACCCTTCTCTCTTCTACCTCTTCTACCCTTCTCTCTTCTACCTCTTCTACCCTTCTCTCTTCTACCCTTCTCTCTTCTACCCTTCTCTCTTCTACCCTTCTCTCTTCTACCCTTCTCTCTTCTACCCTTCTCTCTTGTCCTGTCCTAGTAGTTCAGTGTACTAGGTTGATGTACTTGTACACTGTTCTCCTATGTAGTGGTGTATAATATTTAATATTATATTTTTTGCCATTTAGTGTACTTTGGTACTTGGTGTTTAGTAGCACAACTTAACTTGTGTCATGTACTTGGTTTGCGCAGTATGTACTTGGTATGCGTAGTATGTACTTTGTATGCGCAGTAGTAAAGTGTGGTTATATTCAGTATGCGTGTTGTGTCGTTGACAGTAGTATGTAGAGTAAGTGTTCTGTATTCCAGGGTGACTGTCTGCTGAGGGATTGTTGCTTGTTTAATAATTCTCTCAAATAAAGGATCAAAGGTCCCTGCCACAGTCAACCTCCTGCATTTCATTACAACTACACACACACAGAATACACACACACACATACTGTACACTCCTAATCCTCTCACACACTCATCAGTAATACCATCCATGATGTACAATATTCTTTTGATTCACTTGGGAGATGTTGTAGTAGTTAATTGGATATATTTTACATTGCTGTATTATTGAATCACTCAACATGTGGGTTGCTGTTATCTTCCATAGTGAGAATGGATTAGTTTCATAGAGTTAACATAGCACAGTCGTCCTGACGTCCTGACTCCACATCCGTCTTCCTGGATTGCACACTACACCAACAACAGAACAGAACACACACCTAGCGTCAGGCTGAAGACTGGACATGGGCTGTCTGACAAGACATTCCCCTAGTCCTCCTTTCTCTACTGTCTGTTTCTGTGTTCCTATAATATCATGGTTTTCTGCCCTGGCCCCTGTCTCTATCATAGTGCCAGGTTGTGTGTGTATGTGTTCTATACTGCCCTGTATTTGATTCTTCCTGTTTCACTTTGTTCTCTCACTGATTGGCTGCACTGACATTCTACTCTGTGACTCTGTTCTACAGCACTTCCATGATTCTCTGTGCTGTCACAGCTCCCCTGGCTCACAGTTGGCACAGAGCATCCTGGGTATAATTAGGGTGTACCACCTCCTCCAAGGTCTGGGGGGGTGAGATATTGAGGGGAGAAGGAAGGAAAGGTTGACAGTGTTTGACACCTTTGGCACACACCCTCTCTGTAATTGCCAGGGCATACATCATCTGAGCTGAGGATAGAGGAGGATGGAGGGACACCTGAGAGGGGTCTGAGATGAGGAGAATAGAGAGACAACGATGGGTGGGGAAAGAGGGATTGATATGCAAAGGGGGAGGGGGAGAATAGCAAGGGGGGGAGGAAGAGAAGAGGTAGTTTGACAAGACCTGTGAGCAGCTTTAGACAGGAGAGGAGTCAGTGACTGACACTCACTACAGGTGGTACACCCCTATGTAAACACTGCTGTCACTGACTGCACACACACACACACACCCTGCAGTACGCCAAAGTAAACATACCGGTGTGTGTGTGGTGGAGAGCCGATACATGTAATAGAGCTATGCATCGTGACCTGAGGGGTTGAACACAAACACACAGGGGATCAATACTGTGTGTGTGTGTCCTGTTTGAGTAGCCCAGATCGATGGGCCCCGTCTTGTAGATTGATCACCAATACTCTGCAGCATTTATTGATTAGGAATCAGCTTAGTGAAGAGCTGTCCCTGTGTTAAAGTCTACGGCACCTCTCTGCTAACTGTGTTAAAGTCTACGGCACCTCTCTGCTAACTGTGTTGAAGTCTACGGCACCTCTCTGCTAACTGTGTTGAAGTCTACGGCACCTCTCTGCTAACTGTGTTAAAGTCTACGGCACCTCTCTGCTAACTGTGTTGAAGTCTACGGCACCTCTCTGCTAACTGTGTTGAAGTCTACGGCACCTCTCTGCTAACTGTGTTGAAGTCTACGGCACCTCTCTGCTAACTGTGTTGAAGTCTACGGCACCTCTCTGCTAACTGTGTTGAAGTCTACGGCACCTCTCTGCTAACTGTGTTGAAGTCTACGGCACCTCTCTGCTAACTGTGTTGAAGTCTACGGCACCTCTCTGCTAACTGTGTTGAAGTCTACGGCACCTCTCTGCTAACTGTGTTGAAGTCTACGGCACCTCTCTGCTAACTGTGTTGAAGTCTACGGCACCTCTCTGCTAACTGTGTTGAAGTCTACGGCACCTCTCTGCTAACTGTGTTGAAGTCTACGGCACCTCTCTGCTAACTGTGTTGAAGTCTACGGCACCTCTCCTAACTGTGTTGAAGTATACGGCACCTCTCCTAACTGTGTTGAAGTATACGGCACCTCTCCTAACTGTGTTGAAGTCTACGGCACCTCTACTAACTGTGTTGAAGTCTACCGCACCTCTCTACTAACTGTGTTAAAGTCTACGGCACCTCTCTGCTAACTGTGTTGAAGTCTACGGCACCTCTCTGCTAACTGTGTTGAAGTCTACGGCACCTCTCCTAACTGTGTTGAAGTATACGGCACCTCTCCTAACTGTGTTGAAGTCTACGGCACCTCTACTAACTGTGTTGAAGTCTACGGCACCTCTCTACTAACTGTGTTGAAGTCTACGGCACCTCTCTACTAACTGAAGTCTACCGCACCTCTCTAACGGTGTTGAAGTCTACCGCACCTCTCTACTAACTGTGTTGAAGTCTACGGCACCTCTCTACTAACTGAAGTCTACCGCACCTCTCTACTAACGGTGTTGAAGTCTACGGCACCTCTCTACTAACTGTGTTGAAGTCTACGGCACCTCTCTACTACCTGTGTTGAAGTCTACGGCACCTCTCTACTAACTGTGTTGAAGTCTACCGCACCTCTCTACTAACTGTGTTGAAGTCTACCGCACCTCTCTACTGTGTTGAAGTCTACGGCACCTCTACTAACTGTGTTGAAGTCTACGGCACCTCTCTACTAACTGTGTTGAAGTCTACGGCACCTCTCTACTAACTGAAGTCTACCGCACCTCTCTAACGGTGTTGAAGTCTACCGCACCTCTCTACTAACTGTGTTGAAGTCTACGGCACCTCTCTACTAACTGAAGTCTACCGCACCTCTCTACTAACGGTGTTGAAGTCTACGGCACCTCTCTACTAACTGTGTTGAAGTCTACGGCACCTCTCTACTACCTGTGTTGAAGTCTACGGCACCTCTCTACTAACTGTGTTGAAGTCTACCGCACCTCTCTACTAACTGTGTTGAAGTCTACCGCACCTCTCTACTGTGTTGAAGTCTACCGCACCTCTCTACTAACTGTGTTGAAGTCTACGGAACCTCTCTACCAACTGTGTTGAAGTCTACCGCACCTCTCTACTAACTGTTGAAGTCTACGGCACCTCTACTAACAGTGTTGAAGTCTACGGCACACCTACTAACTGTGTTGAAGTCTACGGCACCTCTCTACTAACAGTGTTGAAGTCTACTGCACCTCTCTACTAACGGTGATGAAGTCTACTGCACCTCTCTACTAACGGTGTTGAAGTCCACTGCACCTCTCTACTAACTGCGTTGAAGTCTACCGCACCTCTCTACTAACTGTGTTGAAGTCTGCGGCACCTCTCTACTAACTGTGTTGAAGTCTACGGCACCTCTCTACTAACAGTGTTGAAGTCTACTGCACCTCTCTACTAACAGTGTTGAAGTCTACGGCACCTCTACTAACTGTGTTGAAGTCTACGGCACCTCTCTACTAACTGTGTTGAAGTCTACCGCACCTCTCTACTAACTGTGTTGAAGTCTACGGCACCTCTACTAACAGTGTTGAAGTCTACGGCACCTCTACTAACAGTGTTGAAGGCTATGGCACCTCTCTACTAACAGTGTTGAGGTCTACGGCACCTCTACTAACAGAGTTGAAGTCTACGGCACCTCTACTAACAGTGTTGAAGTCTACCGCACCTCTCTACTAACTGTGTTGAAGTCTACCGCACCTCTCTACTAACTGTGTTGAAGTCTACCGCACCTCTCTACTAACTGTGTTGAAGTCTACCGCACCTCTCTACTAACGGTGTTGACGTCTACCGCACCTCTCTACTAACTGTGTTGAAGTCTACGGCACCTCTCTACTAACGGTGTTGAAGTCTACGGCACCTCTACTAACTGTGTTGAAGTCTACCGCACCTCTCTACTAACGGCGTTGAAGTCTACGGCACCTCTACTAACAGTGTTGAAGTCTACGGCACCTCTCTACTAACTGTGTTGAAGTCTACGGCACCTCTACTAACTGTGTTGAAGTCTACAGCACCTCTCTACTAACGGTGTTGAAGTCTACGGCACCTCTCTGCTAACTGTGTTGAAGTCTACGGCACCTCTCTGCTAACTGTGTTGAAGTCTACGGCACCTCTCTGCTAACTGTGTTGAAGTCTACGGAACCTCTCTACTAACGGTGTTGAAGTCTGCGGCACCTCTCTACTAACTGTGTTGAAGTCTACGGCACCTCTCTACTAACTGTGTTGAAGTCTACGGCACCTCTCTGCTAACTGTGTTGAAGTCTACGGCACCTCTCTGCTAACTGTGTTGAAGTCTACGGCACCTCTCCTAACTGTGTTGAAGTATACGGCACCTCTCCTAACTGTGTTGAAGTCTACGGCACCTCTACTAACTGTGTTGAAGTCTACCGCACCTCTCTACTAACTGTGTTAAAGTCTACGGCACCTCTCTGCTAACTGTGTTGAAGTCTACGGCACCTCTCTGCTAACTGTGTTGAAGTCTACGGCACCTCTCCTAACTGTGTTGAAGTATACGGCACCTCTCCTAACTGTGTTGAAGTCTACGGCACCTCTACTAACTGTGTTGAAGTCTACGGCACCTCTCTACTAACTGTGTTGAAGTCTACGGCACCTCTCTACTAACTGAAGTCTACCGCACCTCTCTAACGGTGTTGAAGTCTACCGCACCTCTCTACTAACTGTGTTGAAGTCTACGGCACCTCTCTACTAACTGAAGTCTACCGCACCTCTCTACTAACGGTGTTGAAGTCTACGGCACCTCTCTACTAACTGTGTTGAAGTCTACGGCACCTCTCTACTACCTGTGTTGAAGTCTACGGCACCTCTCTACTAACTGTGTTGAAGTCTACCGCACCTCTCTACTAACTGTGTTGAAGTCTACCGCACCTCTCTACTGTGTTGAAGTCTACCGCACCTCTCTACTAACTGTGTTGAAGTCTACCGCACCTCTCTACTAACTGTGTTGAAGTCTACCGCACCTCTCTACTAACTGTGTTGAAGTCTACGGCACCTTTACTAACAGTGTTGAAGTCTACGGCACACCTACTAACTGTGTTGAAGTCTACGGCACCTCTCTACTAACAGTGTTGAAGTCTACTGCACCTCTCTACTAACGGTGATGAAGTCTACTGCACCTCTCTACTAACGGTGTTGAAGTCCACTGCACCTCTCTACTAACTGCGTTGAAGTCTACCGCACCTCTCTACTAACTGTGTTGAAGTCTGCGGCACCTCTCTACTAACTGTGTTGAAGTCTACGGCACCTCTCTACTAACAGTGTTGAAGTCTACTGCACCTCTCTACTAACAGTGTTGAAGTCTACGGCACCTCTACTAACTGTGTTGAAGTCTACGGCACCTCTCTACTAACTGTGTTGAAGTCTACCGCACCTCTCTACTAACTGTGTTGAAGTCTACTGCACCTCTACTAACAGTGTTGAAGTCTACGGCACCTCTACTAACAGTGTTGAAGGCTATGGCACCTCTCTACTAACAGTGTTGAGGTCTACGGCACCTCTACTAACAGAGTTGAAGTCTACGGCACCTCTACTAACAGTGTTGAAGTCTACCGCACCTCTCTACTAACTGTGTTGAAGTCTACCGCACCTCTCTACTAACTGTGTTGAAGTCTACCGCACCTCTCTACTAACTGTGTTGAAGTCTACCGCACCTCTCTACTAACGGTGTTGACGTCTACCGCACCTCTCTACTAACTGTGTTGAAGTCTACGGCACCTCTCTACTAACGGTGTTGAAGTCTACGGCACCTCTACTAACTGTGTTGAAGTCTACCGCACCTCTCTACTAACGGCGTTGAAGTCTACGGCACCTCTACTAACAGTGTTGAAGTCTACGGCACCTCTCTACTAACTGTGTTGAAGTCTACGGCACCTCTCTGCTAACTGTGTTGAAGTCTACGGCACCTCTCTGCTAACTGTGTTGAAGTCTACGGAACCTCTCTACTAACGGTGTTGAAGTCTACGGCACCTCTCTGCTAACTGTGTTGAAGTCTACGGAACCTCTCTACTAACGGTGTTGAAGTCTACGGCACCTCTCTGCTAACTGTGTTGAAGTCTACGGCACCTCTCTGCTAACTGTGTTGAAGTCTACGGCACCTCTCTGCTAACTGTGTTGAAGTCTACGGCACCTCTCTACTAACGGTGTTGAAGTCTACGGCACCTCTCTGCTAACGGTGTTGAAGTCTACGGCACCTCTCTGCTAACGGTGTTGAAGTCTACGGCACCTCTCTGCTAACTGTGTTGAAGTCTACCGCACCTCTCTACTAACTGTGTTGAAGTCTACCGCACCTCTCTACTAACTGTGTTGAAGTCTACGGCACCTCTACTAACTGTGTTGAAGTCTACCGCACCTCTCTACTAACTGTGTTGAAGTCTACGGCACCTCTACTAACTGTGTTGAAGTCTACGGCACCTCTCTACTAACGGTGTTGAAGTCTACGGCACCTCTCTGCTAACTGTGTTGAAGTCTACGGAACCTCTACTAACAGTGTTGAAGTCTACGGCACCTCTCTACTAACTGTGTTGAAGTCTACGGCACCTCTACTAACTGTGTTGAAGTGTACCGCACCTCTCTACTAACTGTGTTGAAGTCTACCGCACCTCTCTACTAACTGTGTTGAAGTCTACCGCACCTCTCTACTAACTGTGTTGAAGTCTACCGCACCTCTCTGCTAACTGTGTTGAAGTCTACGGCACCTCTCTACTAACTGTGTTGAAGTCTACGGCACCTCTACTAACTGTGTTGAAGTCTACCGCACCTCTACTAACTGTGTTGAAGTCTACGGCACCTCTCTACTAACTGTGTTGAAGTCTACGGCACCTCTACTAACTGTGTTGAAGTCTACGGCACCTCTCTACTAACTGTGTTGAAGTCTACGGCACCTATACTAACTGCGTTGAAGTCTACGGCACCTCTCTGCTAACTGTGTTGAAGTCTACGGAACCTCTCTACTAACGGTGTTGAAGTCTACGGCACCTCTCTACTAACTGTGTTGAAGTCTACGGCACCTCTCTGCTAACTGTGTTGAAGTCTACGGCACCTCTCTGCTAACTGTGTTGAAGTCTACGGCACCTCTCTACTAACGGTGTTGAAGTCTACGGCACCTCTCTACTAACGGTGTTGAAGTCTACGGCACCTCTCTGCTAACTGTGTTGAAGTCTACCGCACCTCTCTACTAACTGTGTTGAAGTCTACCGCACCTCTCTACTAACTGTGTTGAAGTCTACCGCACCTCTCTACTAACTGTGTTGAAGTCTACGGCACCTCTACTAACTGTGTTGAAGTCTACGGCACCTCTCTACTAACGGTGTTGAAGTCTACGGCACCTCTACTGACTGTGTTAAAGTCTACTGCACCTCTCTACTAACTGTGTTGAAGTCTACGGAACCTCTACTAACAGTGTTGAAGTCTACGGCACCTCTCTACTAACTGTGTTGAAGTCTACGGCACCTCTACTAACTGTGTTGAAGTCTACCGCACCTCTCTACTAACTGTGTTGAAGTCTACCGCACCTCTCTACTAACTGTGTTGAAGTCTACCGCACCTCTCTACTAACTGTGTTGAAGTCTACGGCACCTCTACTAACTGTGTTGAAGTCTACGACACCTCTCTACTAACTGTGTTGAAGTCTACGGCACCTCTCTGCTAACTGTGCTGAAGTCTACGGCACCTCTCTGCTAACTGTGTTGAAGTCTACGGCACCTCTACTAACTGTGTTGAAGTCTACGGCACCTCTCTACTAACTGTGTTGAAGTCTACGGCACCTCTACTAACTGTGTTGAAGTCTACGGCACCTCTACTAACTGTGTTGAAGTCTACGGCACCTCTCTACTAACTGTGTTGAAGTCTACGGCACCTATACTAACTGCGTTGAAGTCTACGGCACCTCTCTACTAACGGTGTAAGTCTACGGCACCTCTCTGCTAACTGTGTTGAAGTCTACGGAACCTCTCTACTAACGGTGTTGAAGTCTACGGCACCTCTCTACTAACTGTGTTGAAGTCTACGGCACCTCTCTGCTAACTGTGTTGAAGTCTACGGCACCTCTCTGCTAACTGTGTTGAAGTCTACGGCACCTCTCTACTAACGGTGTTGAAGTCTACGGCACCTCTCTACTAACGGTGTTGAAGTCTACGGCACCTCTCTGCTAACTGTGTTGAAGTCTACCGCACCTCTCTACTAACTGTGTTGAAGTCTACGGCACCTCTACTAACTGTGTTGAAGTCTACGGCACCTCTCTACTAACGGTGTTGAAGTCTACGGCACCTCTACTAACTGTGTTGAAGTCTACCGCACCTCTCTACTAACTGTGTTGAAGTCTACGGCACCTCTCTGCTAACTGTGTTGAAGTCTACGGAACCTCTCTACTAACGGTGTTGAAGTCTACGGCACCTCTACGGAAACTGTGTTGAAGTCTACGGCACCTCTCTACTAACTGTGTTGAAGTCTACGACAACTCTCTACTAACTGTGTTGAAGTCTACGGCACCTCTCTACTAACTGTGTTGAAGTCTACGGCACCTCTACTAACTGTGTTGAAGTCTACGGCACCTCTCTACTAACTGTGTTGAAGTCTACAGCACCTCTACTAACTGTGTTGAAGTCTACGGCACCTCTCTACTAACTGTGTTGAAGTCTACGGCACCTCTCTACTAACTGTGTTGAAGTCTACGGCACCTCTCTACTAACTGTGTTGAAGTCTACGGCACCTCTCTAGTAACTGTGTTGAAGTCTACGGCACCCCTACTAACTGTGTTGAAGTCTACGGCACCTCTACTAACTGTGTTGAAGTCTACGGCACCTCTCTACTAACTGTGTTGAAGTCTACGGCACCTCTACTAACTGTGTTGAAGTCTACGGCACCTCTACTAACAGTTTTGAAGTCTACGGCACCTCTACTAACTGTGTTGAAGTCTACGGCACCTCTCTACTAACTGTGTTGAAGTCTACGGCACCTCTACTAACAGTGTTGAAGTCTACGGCACCTCTACTAACTGTGTTGAAGTCTACGGCACCTCTCTACTAACTGTGTTGAAGTCTACCGCACCTCTCTACTAACTGTGTTGAAGTCTACGGCACCTCTACTAACTGTGTTGAAGTCTACGGCACCTCTCTGCTAACTGTGTTGAAGTCTACGGCACCTCTCTGCTAACTGTGTTGAAGTCTACGGCACCTCTCTACTAACTGTGTTGAAGTTTCCGGCACCTCTACTAACTGTGTTGAAGTCCACCGCACCTCTCTACTAACTGTGTTGAAGTCTACAGCACCTCTCTGCTAACTGTGTTGAAGTCTACGGCACCTCTCTGCTAACTGTGTTGAAGTCTACGGCACCTCTACTAACTGTGTTGAAGTCTACGGCACCTCTACTAACTGTGTTGAAGTCTACGGCACCTCTCTACCAACTGTGTTGAAGTCTACGGAACCTCTCTACTAACGGTGTTGAAGTCTACGGCACCTCTCTACTAACGGTGTTAAAGTCTACGGCACCTCTCTGCTAACTGTGTTGAAGTCTACCGCACCTCTCTACTAACTGTGTTGAAGTCTACCGCACCTCTCTACTAACTGTGTTGAAGTCTACCGCACCTCTCTACTAACTGTGTTGAAGTCTACGGCACCTCTACTAACTGTGTTGAAGTCTACGGCACCTCTCTACTAACTGTGTTGAAGTCTACGGCACCTCTCTACTAACTGTGTTGAAGTCTACGGCACCTCTCTACTAACTGTGTTGAAGTCTACGGCACCTCTCTACTAACTGTGTTGAAGTCTACGGCACCTCTCTACTAACTGTGTTGAAGTCTACTGCACCCCTACTAACTGTGTTGAAGTCTACGGCACCTCTACTAACTGTGTTGAAGTCTACAGCACCTCTCTACTAACTGTGTTGAAGTCTACGGCACCTCTACTAACTGTGTTGAAGTCTACGGCACCTCTACTAACAGTTTTGAAGTCTACGGCACCTCTACTAACTGTGTTGAAGTCTACGGCACCTCTCTACTAACTGTGTTGAAGTCTACGGCACCTCTACTAACAGTGTTGAAGTCTACGGCACCTCTACTAACTGTGTTGAAGTCTACGGCACCTCTCTGCTAACTGTGTTGAAGTCTACGGCACCTCTCTGCTAACTGTGTTGAAGTCTACGGCACCTCTCTGCTAACTGTGTTGAAGTCTACGGAACCTCTACTAACAGTGTTGAAGTCTACGGCACCTCTCTACTAACTGTGTTGAAGTCTACGGCACCTCTACTAACTGTGTTGAAGTCCACCGCACCTCTCTACTAACTGTGTTGAAGTCTACAGCACCTCTCTGCTAAGTGTGTTGAAGTCTACGGCACCTCTCTGCTAACTGTGTTGAAGTCTACGGCACCTCTACAAACTGTGTTGAAGTCTACGGCACCTCCACTAACTGTGTTGAAGTCTACGGCACCTCTCTACTAACTGTGTTGAAGTCTACAGCACCTCTCTGCTAACTGTGTTGAAGTCTACGGCACCTCTACTAACTGTGTTGAAGTCTACGGCACCTCTCTACTAACTGTGTTGAAGTCTACTGCACCTCTACTAACTGTGTTGAAGTCTACGGCACCTCTCTGCTAACTGTGTTGAAGTCTACGGCACCTCTACTAACTGTGTTGAAGTCTACGGCACCTCTCTACTAACTGTGTTGAAGTCTACTGCACCTCTACTAACTGTGTTGAAGTCTACGGCACCTCTCTGCTAACTGTGTTGAAGTCTACGGCACCTCTCTACTAACGGTGTTGAAGTCTACCGCACCTCTCTACTAACTGTGTTGAAGTCTACCGCACCTCTCTACTAACTGTGTTGAAGTCTACGGCACCTCTACTAACTGTGTTGAAGTCTACGGCACCTCTCTGCTAACTGTGTTGTAGTCTACGGAACCTCTACTAACAGTGTTGAAGTCTACGGCACCTCTCTACTAACTGTGTTGAAGTCTACCGCACCTCTCTACTGTGTTGAAGTCTACGGCACCTCTCTACCAACTGTGTTGAAGTCTACCGCACCTCTCTACCAACTGTGTTGAAGTCTACGGCACCTCTCTGCTAACTGTGTTGAAGTCTACGGAACCTCTCTACTAACGGTGTTGAAGTCTACGGCACCTCTCTACTAACGGTGTTGAAGTCTACGGCACCTCTCTGCTAACTGTGTTGAAGTCTACCGCACCTCTCTACTAACTGTGTTGAAGTCTACCGCACCTCTCTACTAACTGTGTTGAAGTCTACCGCACCTCTCTACTAACTGTGTTGAAGTCTACGGCACCTCTACTAACTGTGTTGAAGTCTACGGCACCTCTCTACTAACTGTGTTGAAGTCTACGGCACCTCTACTAACTGTGTTGAAGTCTACCGCACCTCTCTACTAACTGTGTTGAAGTCTACAGCACCTCTCTGCTAACTGTGTTGAAGTCTACGGCACCTCTCTGCTAACTGTGTTGAAGTCTACGGAACCTCTCTACTAACGGTGTTGAAGTCTACGGCACCTCTCTACTAACTGTGTTGAAGTCTACGGCACCTCTCTACTAACTGTGTTGAAGTCTACGGCACCTCTACTAACTGTGTTGAAGTCTACGGCACCTCTCTACTAACTGTGTTGAAGTCTACGGCACCTCTCTACTAACTGTGTTGAAGTCTACGGCACCTCTCTACTAACTGTGTTGAAGTCTACGGCACCTCTACTAACTGTGTTGAAGTCTACGGCACCTCTCTACTAACTGTGTTGAAGTCTACCGCACCTCTCTACTAACTGTGTTGAAGTCTACCGCACCTCTCTACTAACTGTGTTGAAGTCTACGGCACCTCTACTAACTGTGTTGAAGTCTACGGCACCTCTCTACTAACTGTGTTGAAGTCTACGGCACCTCTACTAACTGTGTTGAAGTCTACCGCACCTCTCTACTAACTGTGTTGAAGTCTACAGCACCTCTCTGCTAACTGTGTTGAAGTCTACGGCACCTCTCTGCTAACTGTGTTGAAGTCTACGGCACCTCTCTGCTAACTGTGTTGAAGTCTACGGAACCTCTCTACTAACGGTGTTGAAGTCTACGGCACCTCTCTACTAACTGTGTTGAAGTCTACGGCACCTCTCTACTAACTGTGTTGAAGTCTACGGCACCTCTACTAACTGTGTTGAAGTCTACGGCACCTCTCTACTAACTGTGTTGAAGTCTACGGCACCTCTCTACTAACTGTGTTGAAGTCTACGGCACCTCTCTACTAACTGTCTTGAAGTCTACGGCACCCCTACTAACTGTGTTGAAGTCTACGGCACCTCTACTAACTGTGTTGAAGTCTACGGCACCTCTCTACTAACTGTGTTGAAGTCTACGGCACCCCTACTAACTGTGTTGAAGTCTACGGCACCTCTACTAACTGTGTTGAAGTCTACTGCACCTCTCTACTAACTGTGTTGAAGTCTCTCTACTAACTGTGTTGAAGTCTACTGCACCTCTCTACTAACTGTGTTGAAGTCTACAGCACCTCTCTGCTAACGGTGTTGAAGTCTACTGCACCTCTCTACTAACTGTGTTGAAGTCTACAGCACCTCTCTACTAACAGTGTTTAAGTCTACCGCACCTCTCTACTAACTGTGTTGAAGTCTACGGCACCTCTCTGCTAACGGTGTTGAAGTCTACTGCACCTCTCTACTAACTGTGTTGAAGTCTACAGCACCTCTACTAACAGTGTTGAAGTCTACTGCATCTCTCTACTAACGGTGTTGAAGTCTACGGCACCTCTCTGCTAACGGTGTTGAAGTCTACCGCACCTCTCTACTAACTGTGTTGAAGTCTACGGCACCTCTCTGCTAACGGTGTTGAAGTCTACTGCACCTCTCTACTAACTGTGTTGAAGTCTACGGCACCTCTACTAACAGTGTTGAAGTCTACTGCATCTCTCTACTAACGGTGTTGAAGTCTACGGCACCTCTACTAACGGTGTTTTCTGACATGTTTCAAATCTATTGGTCCACTTCACTTTTAGCATGCAGTTTTCCCCAACCCAGATCTAGCTCACTTGTTTCAACCAATCAACTAATAATCTAAGTCCTTTATTAGTTAAACCAGGTGTGTGAGTACTAGGCTGGAACTAAAGTCTGCCCACCCTGCAACTCTCTGCAACCAGGGTGGGTGATCAGTGACCGAGGCGTTTGACTTGATATTGGGGCTGTATTACACATGGGAAATGGAAATCCTTCCTGACACACATACTGCTCACATTGTAACCATTTTCTGTCCTCTCTCCGTTAATCCTTCTTACTCTCTCTCTTTGTGTCCTCTCGCTGTGTTCATTTAGTTTCCTCTGTTCTCTCTTTCTGATGTCCCAGTCATTTTGGGGCTCTTTTCTCTGTCCACCCACTTAACTTGAGACCCCCCCCCTCTCTCTCCATGCTATTCTCTCTCCTTTTCCCCCTACAGTGACTCCTTGCACTTGTCCTCTCTCCCTCCCTCCCTCGCTCTGTCGCTCCCCGATAAAGACTCCCACTGACAGATCTGAACTTGCCACTGAGACACACATCCTGTCTTTTATTTCTCTTTTTCTCTCTCTTTCTATCCCTGCCCCCCTCATCCCCCCTCATGTGCTCAGTGTGGAGTGGAGACCAATTAAAGTCCATCTCCTCCTCTCTCTTTCTTGACGTCATGCTCTCTACTGTACCTCACTCACTCTTGATCTCTTTTCTCAATTTCTATTCAAATGGTTTTATTGGCATGGTAAACATATGTTTACATTGCTAAAGCAAGTGAAGTAGATGATAAACTATTTTTTTTAAATGAACAGTAAACATTACACTCACAGAAGTTCTGTCTCTCTCTCCTCTGTCTACAGCCAGACTCTCCTGGGTCACTAATTAAAACTCAACTCTTGTCTCTACTTTATTTTATCCTCCCCTCATCGTCTGACTGACTTTCTCTCTTTTTCCTGTCTTATTCTCATGAGCCTCTCACTTTGTCCATGGTCACCTCTCCTCTTTCTCCTTATGGCATGCCATTCTACCTCCCTTTATACACACTATCTCTTCCCCTCATACTTCTCCTTATGGCATGCCATTCTACCTCCCTTTATACACACTATCTCTTCCCCTCATACTTCTCCTTATGGCATGCCATTCTACCTCCCTTTATACACACTATCTCTTCCCCTCATACTTCTCCTTATGGCATGCCATTCTACCTCCCTTTATACACACTATCTCTTCCCCTCATACTTCTCCTTATGGCATGCCATTCTACCTCCCTTTATACACACTATCTCTTCCCCTCATACTTCTCCTTATGGCATGCCATTCTACCTCCCTTTATACACACTATCTCTTCCCCCTCATACTTCTCCTTATGGCATGCCATTCTACCTCCCTTTATACACACTATCTCTTCCCCTCATACTTCTCCTTATGGCATGCCATTCTACCTCCCTTTATACACACTATCTCTTCCCCTCATACTTCTCCTTATGGCATGCCATTCTACCTCCCTTTATACACACTATCTCTTCCCCTCATACTTCTCCTTACTTCCTTCCGTCTCTTGCTTACTTTTCTTGTCATGTTTTTTGTTTCATCACACACTTCATCCCTCGTTCCCATTCTCACATTGACTATCACTGCTCTACATATCTACTTCTTTCTCTCTCTGCCCCTTTAGGTATCCCCCCCAAAAAAATATATTTGATAGAATATTGTATTTGGCATTTACTACTATAGCCCAGGGTTCCCCAAACTTTGTCCTGCCAGTCCCTTGACACTTGTGGGGGTCGTAGTGCAAAATGGAGAACACCATAGTCTTTGAGAGCCTCTCCTTTCCATGGAGTGAAATAGTTTGTAGACCAAACTGTTCAGACGCTAGACGTTTTTGTGATTAGTCAGATTTTCGGGATATCTCATGGTCTGACAAACACTGCTGTAGCTCGGCCACCTTCCACCATCAATAAACTCTTAAGGATTATTATTATGCAGACTGGTGGACATACTGGCCAGTCTGTTGTTCTCTCTCCGCTAGTGGAGGACTGTTAGATATGCTGCTTCTTTCTCCGCTAGTGGAGGACTGTTAGATATGCTGCTTCTCTCTCCGCTAGTGGAGGACTGTTAGATATGCTGCTTCTCTCTCCGCTAGTGGAGAACTGTTAGATATGCTGCTTCTCTCTCCGCTAGTGGAGGACTGTTAGATATGCTGCTTCTCTCTCCGCTAGTGGAGGACTGTTAGATATGCTGCTTCTCTCTCCGCTAGTGGAGGACTGTTAGATATGCTGCTTCTCTCTCCGCTAGTGGAGGACTGTTAGATATGCTGCTTCTCTCTCCGCTAGTGGAGGACTGTTAGATATGCTGCTTCTCTCTCCGCTAGTGGAGGACTGTTAGATATGCTGCTTCTCTCTCCGCTAGTGGAGGACTGTTAGATATGCTGCTTCTCTCTCCGCTAGTGGAGGACTGTTAGATATGCTGCTTCTCTCTCCGCTAGTGGAGGACTGTTAGATATGCTGCTTCTCTCTCCGCTAGTGGAGAACTGTTAGATATGCTGCTTCTCTCTCCGCTAGTGGAGGACTGTTAGATATGCTGCTTCTCTCTCCGCTAGTGGAGGACTGTTAGATATGCTGCTTCTCTCTCCGCTAGTGGAGGACTGTTAGATATGCTGCTTCTCTCTCCGCTAGTGGAGAACTGTTAGATATGCTGCTTCTCTCTCCGCTAGTGGAGGACTGTTAGATATGCTGCTTCTCTCTCCGCTAGTGGAGGACTGTTAGATATGCTGCTTCTCTCTCCGCTAGTGGAGGACTGTTAGATATGCTGCTTCTCTCTCCGCTAGTGGAGGACTGTTAGATATGCTGCTTCTCTCTCCACTAGTGGAGGACTGTTAGATATGCTGCTTCTCTCTCCGCTAGTGGAGGACTGTTAGATATGCTGCTTCTCTCTCCACTAGTGGAGGACTGTTAGATATGCTGCTTCTCTCTCCGCTAGTGGAGGACTGTTAGATATGCTGCTTCTCTCTCCGCTAGTGGAGGACTGTTAGATATGCTGCTTCTCTCTCCGCTAGTGGAGGACTGTTAGATATGCTGCTTCTCTCTCCGCTAGTGGAGGACTGTTAGATATGCTGCTTCTCTCTCCGCTAGTGGAGGACTGTTAGATATGCTGCTTCTCTCTCCGCTAGTGGAGGACTGTTAGATATGCTGCTTCTCTCTCCGCTAGTGGAGGACTGTTAGATATGCTGCTTCTCTCTCCGCTAGTGGAGGACTGTTAGATATGCTGCTTCTCTCTCCGCTAGTGGAGGACTGTTAGATATGCTGCTTCTCTCTCCGCTAGTGGAGGACTGTTAGATATGCTGCTTCTCTCTCCGCTAGTGGAGGACTGTTAGATATGCTGCTTCTCTCTCCGCTAGTGGAGGACTGTTAGATATGCTGCTTCTCTCTCCGCTAGTGGAGGACTGTTAGATATGCTGCTTCTCTCTCCGCTAGTGGAGGACTGTTAGATATGCTGCTTCTCTCTCCGCTAGTGGAGGACTGTTAGATATGCTGCTTCTCTCTCCGCTAGTGGAGGACTGTTAGATATGCTGCTTCTCTCTCCGCTAGTGGAGGACTGTTAGATATGCTGCTTCTCTCTCCGCTAGTGGAGGACTGTTAGATATGCTGCTTCTCTCTCCGCTAGTGGAGGACTGTTAGATATGCTGCTTCTCTCTCCGCTAGTGGAGGACTGTTAGATATGCTGCTTCTCTCTCTGCTAGTGGAGGACTGTTAGATATGCTGCTTCTCTCTCCGCTAGTGGAGGACTGTTAGATATGCTGCTTCTCTCTCCGCTAGTGGAGGACTGTTAGATATGCTGCTTCTCTCTCCGCTAGTGGAGGACTGTTAGATATGCTGCTTCTCTCTCCACTAGTGGAGGACTGTTAGATATGCTGCTTCTCTCTCCGCTAGTGGAGGACTGTTAGATATGCTGCTTCTCTCTCCGCTAGTGGAGGACTGTTAGATATGCTGCTTCTCTCTCCGCTAGTGGAGAACTGTTAGATATGCTGCTTCTCTCTCTGCTAGTGGAGGACTGTTAGATATGCTGCTTCTCTCTCCGCTAGTGGAGGACTGTTAGATATGCTGCTTCTCTCTCCGCTAGTGGAGGACTGTTAGATATGCTGCTTCTCTCTCCGCTAGTGGAGGACTGTTAGATATGCTGCTTCTCTCTCCGCTAGTGGAGGACTGTTAGATATGCTGCTTCTCTCTCCGCTAGTGGAGGACTGTTAGATATGCTGCTTCTCTCTCCGCTAGTGGAGGACTGTTAGATATGCTGCTTCTCTCTCCGCTAGTGGAGGACTGTTAGATATGCTGCTTCTCTCTCCGCTAGTGGAGGACTGTTAGATATGCTGCTTCTCTCTCCGCTAGTGGAGGACTGTTAGATATGCTGCTTCTCTCTCCGCTAGTGGAGGACTGTTAGATATGCTGCTTCTCTCTCCACTAGTGAAGTACTGTTAGATTAGGCTGCGTCTCCTCAATTCACTAAGGCCCTTCGACACCGTACTGCTCATGTCTGGCCCCATGTTGTTATTCCCAGAACCAGCCAGCCTTGACTGGAGGCCCTAGTGTGTGTCAGAGTCAAGTCCACATTGTTCTGTTCCGACTCCCTTTTTTCTTCTTAATTAGCATTGTTGGGCCTCTTTCGTTCTCTCTCTCTCTCGTTCTCTCTCTCTCGCTCTCGTTCTCTCTTGGTCGTTCTCTCTCTGTCGGTTGGTTGTCCTGGTACTGCTCCCAGCTATGTCATTACAAAGTATCAGACACCAAAACAAGTAATACAGGTGGCTCTACATTATGTTGCTTTATCACCTTGTAATGGTTATGTGGAATATTGATGATTTATCCATCTTTCTTGTCTCCATCTCTCCTCCAGGCCCACAGTTATTTAGACTATCAACTATCCAGCTCTTCTCTCCATCCGTCTCTCTTTCTCTGACTGACAGCATTGTATTTTACTGTGTTTGATTGTTATTGTGGAATGTTGATGCTTAATCTCTTTTCCTCTTTATCCCTCTCTCCCTTTCCTTCTGTCTCTCCCTTTCCGTCTCTCCCCCTTTCCTTGTCTCTCCCTTTCCTTCTGTCTCTCCCTTTCCTTCTGTCTCTCCCTTTCCTTCTGTCTCTCCCTTTCCTTCTGTCTCTCCCTTTCCTTCTGTCTCTCCCTTTCCTTCTGTCTCTCCCTTTCCTTCTGTCTCTCCCTTTCCTTCTGTCTCTCCCTTTCCTTCTGTCTCTCCCTTTCCTTCTGTCTCTCCCTTTCCTTCTGTCTCTCCCCCTTTCCTTCTGTCTCTCCCCCTTTCCCTGTCTCTCCCCCTTTCCCTGTCTCTCCCCCTTTCCCTGTCTCTCCCCCTTTCCTTCTGTCTCTCCCTTTCCTTCTGTCTCTCCCTTTCCTTCTGTCTCTCCCTTTCCTTCTGTCTCTCCCTTTCCTTCTGTCTCTCCCTTTCCTTCTGTCTCTCCCTTTCCTTCTGTCTCCCTTTCCTTCTGTCTCTCCCTTTCCTGCTGTCTCTCCCTTTCCTTCTCTCCCCCTTTCCCCGTCTCTCCCTTTCCTTCTCTCCCCCTTTCCTTGTCTCTCCCTTTCCTTCTGTCTCTCCCTTTCCTTCTGTCTCTCCCTTTCCTTCTGTCTCTCCCTTTCCTGCTGTCTCTCCCTTTCCTTCTCTCCCCCTTTCCCTGTCTTTCCCTTTCCTTCTCTCCCCCTTTCCTTCTCTCTCCCTTTCCTTCTGTCTCTCCCTTTCCTTCTGTCTCTCCCTTTCCTTCTGTCTCTCTCTTTCCTTCTGTCTCTCCCTTTCCTTCTCTCTCTCCCTTTCCTTCTCTCTCCCTTTCCTTCTGTCTCTCCCTTCTGTCTCTCCCTTTCCTTCTCTCTCCCTTCTGTCTCTCCCTTTCCTTCTCTCTCCCTTCTGTCTCTCCCTTTCCTTCTCTCTCCCTTTCCTTCTCTCTCCCTTTCCTTCTCTCTCCTTCTCTCTCTCTCCCTTTCCTTCTCTCTCCCTTTCTCTCCCCCTTTCCTTCTCTCTCTCTCCCCCTTTCTCTCCCCCTTTCCTTCTCTCTCTCCCCCTTTCCTTCTCTCTCTCTCTCCTTTTCCTTCTCTCTCCCTTTCCTTCTCTCTCCCTTTCCTTCTCTCTCCCTTTCCTTCTCTCTCCCTTTCCTTCTCTCTCCCTTTCCTTCTCTCTCTCTCCTTCTCTCTCTCCTCTCTCTCTCTCCTTCTCTCTCTCTCTCTCCTTCTCTCTCTCTCTCTCTCTCTCCCTTTCCTTCTCTCTCACTCTCTCTCTTTCCTTCTCTCTCTCTTTCCTTCTCTCTCTCTCTTTCTTTCCTTCTGCCTCTCTCTCTCCTTCTCTCTCTCTCCTTCTCTCTCTCTCTCTCTTTCCTTCTCTCTCCCTTTCTCTCCCCCTTTCCTTCTCTCTCTTTCCTTCGCTCTCTCTCTTTCCTTCTCTCTCTTTCCTTCTCTCTCTTTCTTTCCTTCTGCCTCTCTCTCTCTCCTTCTCTCTCTCCTTCTCTCTCTCTCCTTCTCTCTCTCTCCTTCTCTCTCTCTCTCTCTTTCCTTCTCTCTCCCTTTCTCTCCTCCTTTCCTTCTCTCTATCTCTCCTTTTCCTTCTCTCTCCCTTTCCTTCTCTCTCTCTCCTTCTCTCTCTCCTTCTCTCTCTCTCCTTCTCTCTCTCTCTTTCTCTCTCTCTCTTTCCTTCTCTCTCTCTCTCTTTCCTTCTCTCTCTCTCTTTCCTTCTCTCTCTCTTTCCTCTCTCTTTCCTCTCTTTCCTCTCTCCCTTCTCTCTCCCTTTCCTTCTCTCTCCCTTCTTTCTCCCTTTCCTTCTCTCTCTCTCTCTTTCCTTTTCTCTCTCTCTTTCCTTTTCTCTCTCTCTTTCCTTCTCTCTCTCTCTTTCCTTCTCTCTCTCTCTCTTTCCTTCTCTCTCCCTTTCCTTCTCTCTCCCTTTCCTTCTCTCTCCCTTTCCTTCTGTCTCTCTCCCTTTCCTTCTGTCTCTCTCTCTTTCCTTCTGTCTCTCTCCTTTCTCTCTCTCTCCTTTCTCTCTCTCTCCTCTCTCTCCCCTCGCTCTCTCTTTCCTTCTCTCTCTTTCCTTCTCTCTCTCTCTCTCTTTCCTTCTCTCTCTCTTTCCTTCTGTCTCTCTCCCTTTCCTTCTGTCTCTCTCTCTTTCCTTCTGTCTCTCTCCTTTCTCTCTCTCTCCTTTCTCTCTCTCTCCTCTCTCTCCCCTCGCTCTCTCTTTCCTTCTCTCTCTTTCCTTCTCTCTCTCTCTCTCTTTCCTTCTCTCTCTCTTTCCTCTCTCTGTCTTTCCTTCTGTCTCTCTCTCTTTCCTTCTCTCTCTCTCCCTTTCCTTCTCTCCCCCTTTCCCTGTCTTTCCCTTTCCTTCTCTCCCCCTTTCCTTCTCTCTCCCTTTCCTTCTGTCTCTCCCTTTCCTTCTGTCTCTCCCTTTCCTTCTGTCTCTCCCTTTCCTTCTGTCTCTCTCTTTCCTTCTGTCTCTCCCTTTCCTTCTCTCTCTCCCTTTCCTTCTCTCTCCCTTTCCTTCTGTCTCTCCCTTCTGTCTCTCCCTTTCCTTCTCTCTCCCTTCTGTCTCTCCCTTTCCTTCTCTCTCCCTTTCCTTCTCTCTCCCTTCTGTCTCTCCCTTTCCTTCTCTCTCCCTTTCCTTCTCTCTCCCTTCTGTCTCTCTCCTTCTCTCTCTCTCCCTTTCCTTCTCTCTCCCTTTCTCTCCCCCTTTCCTTCTCTCTCTCTCCCCCTTTCTCTCCCCCTTTCCTTCTCTCTCTCCCCCTTTCCTTCTCTCTCTCTCCTTTTCCTTCTCTCTCCTTTTCCTTCTCTCTCCCTTTCCTTCTCTCTCCCTTTCCTTCTCTCTCTCTCCTTCTCTCTCTCCTCTCTCTCTCTCCTTCTCTCTCTCTCTCCTTCTCTCTCTCTCTCTCTCTCTCTCTCCATTTCCTTCTCTCTCACTCTCTCTCTTTCCTTCTCTCTCTCTTTCCTTCTCTCTCTCTCTTTCTTTCCTTCTGCCTCTCTCTCTCCTTCTCTCTCTCTCCTTCTCTCTCTCTCTCTCTCTTTCCTTCTCTCTCCCTTTCTCTCCCCCTTTCCTTCTCTCTCTTTCCTTCGCTCTCTCTCTTTCCTTCTCTCTCTTTCCTTCTCTCTCTTTCTTTCCTTCTGCCTCTCTCTCTCTCCTTCTCTCTCTCCTTCTCTCTCTCTCCTTCTCTCTCTCTCTCTCTTTCCTTCTCTCTCCCTTTCTCTCCTCCTTTCCTTCTCTCTATCTCTCCTTTTCCTTCTCTCTCCCTTTCCTTCTCTCTCCCTTTCCTTCTCTCCCTTTCCTTCTCTCTCCCTTTCCTTCTCTCCCTTTCCTTCTCTCTCTCTCCTTCTCTCTCTCCTTCTCTCTCTCTCCTTCTCTCTCTCTTTCTCTCTCTCTCTTTCCTTCTCTCTCTCTCTCTTTCCTTCTCTCTCTCTTTCCTCTCTCCCTTCTCTCTCCCTTTCCTTCTCTCTCCCTTCTTTCTCCCTTTCCTTCTCTCTCTCTCTCTTTCCTTTTCTCTCTCTCTTTCCTTTTCTCTCTCTCTTTCCTTCTCTCTCTCTCTTTCCTTCTCTCTCTCTCTCTTTCCTTCTCTCTCCCTTTCCTTCTCTCTCCCTTTCCTTCTCTCTCCCTTTCCTTCTGTCTCTCTCCCTTTCCTTCTGTCTCTCTCTCTTTCCTTCTGTCTCTCTCCTTTCTCTCTCTCTCCTTTCTCTCTCTCTCCTCTCTCTCCCCTCGCTCTCTCTTTCCTTCTCTCTCTTTCCTTCTCTCTCTCTCTCTTTCCTTCTCTCTCTCTTTCCTTCTCTCTCTCTTTCCTCTCTCTGTCTTTCCTTCTGTCTCTCTCTCTTTCCTTCTCTCTCTCTCTCTTTCCTTCTCTCTCTCTCTTTCCTTCTCTCTCTCTCTCTCTCTCTCTCTCTCTTTCCTTCTCTATTTCCTTCTCTCTCTCTCTCCTTTCTCTCTCCTCTCTCTTTCTTTCCTTCTCTCTCTCTTTCCTCTCTCTCCTCTCTCTCTTTCCTTCTCTCTCTCTTTCCTTCTCTCTCCTTTCTCTCTCTCCTTTCTCTCTCTCTCCTCTCTCTTTCCTTCTCTCTCTTTCCTTCTCTCTCTCTCTCTTTCCTTCTCTCTCTCTCTTTCCTTCTATCTTTCCTTCTCTCTCTCTCCTCTCTCTCTCTCTCTTCCTTCTCTCTTGTTCCTTCTGTCTCTCTCTCTCTTTCCTTCTGTCTCTCTCTCTCTTTCCTTCTGTCTCTCTCTTTCTTTCCTTCTCTCTCTCTCTCTCTTTCCTTCTCTCTCTCTCTCTTTCCTTCTCTCTCTCTCTTTCCTTCTCTCTTTCCTTCTCTCTTTCCTTTCTCTCTCTCTCCTTTCTCTCTCCTCTCTCTCCTCACTCTCTCTCTCTCTCTTTCCTTCTCTCTTGTTCCTTCTGTCTCTCTCTCTCTTTCCTTCTCTCTCTTTCCTCTCTCTCTCTTTCCTCTCTCTTTCCTTTTCTCTCTCTTTCCTCCTCTCTCTCTTTCCTTCTCTCTCTCTCTCTCTCTCCTCTCTCTCATTCCTTCTCTCTCTCTCTCTCTCTTTCCTTCTTTCTCAGATTGACGGGAGGGGATCTGTCCATCCAGGTGAATCTCAATGACTACCTGGATATCTACTGCCCCCACTACCCTCACCTGTCTCCCCCCAGTGAGGAGGCCTATCCCCAGGCCCCACCAGACAGCCTGGCCCTGTACCTGGTGGCTGAGGGGGGATTCAAGGGCTGTGTGGAGACCCAGGGGGCCATCAAGAGGTGGGAGTGTAACATCCCCCGTGCCCCCTTCGGCCCTGTCCGCTTCTCAGAGAAGATCCAGCGCTTCACCCCCTTCTCTCTGGGCTTCGAGTTCCTCCCCGGACACCACTACTACTACAGCTGTGAGTGGGTGTATGGGTGTGTGTGTGTGTGTGTAAGTAAGTAAGTCTGTTTGATAACTTGGGTTTCCTCTTTTCCCACTACTTCCTATTTCTGTCTTCCTCTCTCATTTATCTACAACTGCTGGAGTAGGGAGGGGGGGAGCAAGGGAGGCAGAGAAGGTAGAGGGGAGGGAGGGAGCGATGTCTACTGTTTGCTGATGATCTGGTGCTTCTGTCCCCAACCAAGGAGGGCCTACACCAGCACCTAGATCTTCTGCACAGATTCTGTCAGACCTGGGCCCTGACAGTAAATCTCAGTAAGACCAAAATAATGGTGTTCCAAAAAAGGTCCAGTCGCCAGGACCACAAAAACAAATTCCATCTAGACACCATTGCCCTAGAGCACACAAAAAAACGATACCTACCTCGGCCTAAAGCTCAGCGCCACAGGTAACTTCCACAAAGCTGTGAACGACCTGAGAGAAAAGGCAAGAAGGGCCTTCTGTCATCAAAAGGAACATCAAATTCGACATACTAATTAGGATCTGGCTAAAAATACTTGAATCAGTCATAGAGCCCATTGCCCTTTATGGTTGTGAGGTCTGGGGTCCGCTCACCAACCAAGACTTCACAACATGGGACAAACACCAAATTGAGACTGCATGCAGAATTCAGCAAAAATATCCTCTGTGTGCAACGTAGAACACCAAATAATGCATGCAGAGCAGAATTAGGCCGATACCCACTAATTATCAAAATCCAGAAAAGAGCCGTTAAATTCTATAACCACCTAAAAGGAAGCGATTCCCAAACCTTCCATAACAAAGCCATCACCTACAGAGAAATTAACCTGGAGAAGAGTCCCCTAAGCAAGCTGGTCCCGGGGCTCTGTTCACAAACAAACCCCACAGAGCCCCAGGACAGCAGCACAATTAGACCCAACCAAATCATGAGAAAACAAAAAGATAATTACTTGACACATTGGAGAGGGGAAGGTTTGGTGCCCTGAAATCCGTTTCTTCTGTTTTTACAACTTCTGGTCTCTGTCCAACCAAAAGAGGGGGGGGACAAGAAAAACAGGAAAAAGAAAGGAAGAGAAGCGTGGAATGAAAGAGGGGAGAGTCTGATAGTACAGGAAGGGAGGGGGAGAGAGAGGGGGATGAGTGGAATCCACAGGGAGAAAGAAAAGGGGAGCAACAAAAGTGAGGGAAAAGGGCGAGGAAAATAATGGATGAGAGACGGAGGGAAAGAATCTTTACATAAATTACTATTGCGGTCTGCGGGACAATGGAGCGTTGTCAGGGCATGACACACACACACACACACACACACACGAGAAAGAAAGAAAACTGGGCCTTTATGTCTGTGC
>NC_092148.1:9831477-9833977 GCF_045791955.1 Oncorhynchus clarkii lewisi | reverse complement strand
CCTTTTTATCACAGCATTATTCTGACCCCTCCCCTTTTTATCACAGCAGTATTCTGACCCCTCCCCTTTTTGTCACAGCAGTATTCTGACCCCTCCACTTTTTGTCACAGCAGTATTCTGACCCCTCCCCTTTTTGTCACAGCAGTATTCTGACCCCTCCCCTTTTTGTCACAGCAGTATTCTGACCAACTGATCGATCGACTTGTCCATCTCCAAGGTATTTCTAGTCGATCTTGTGTTGCCCTGCGCGCCGGCCGGGCAAGGAAACTGTTACCATTTCATTTGTCTGAAGTTACAAACACTGCCTTCCCGGTGGGCCTGGATAGGAAATCAAGTGAACTATGCCATCGCTGGCCAATCAGATAGCTCAGATGACCGTGTCTACAGCAACGTAGCAGCATAAAGAAAGCTACGATGAAATGTAATACAGCAAAGAGCTGCTGTTTTTATGACTGAGTTCATGTTTAAGTTACTTACTCGGCACTGTCAGCACTTTGTATTCAGCACTTTGTATTCAACACTTTGTATTCAACACTTTGTATTCAACACTTTGTATTCAACACTTTGTATTCAACACTTTGTATTCAACACTTTGTATTCAACACTTTGTATTCAACACTTTGTATTCAACACTTTTATAAGCCATAAAATGCATTTTCTTCCTATTTCCACTCAGCTCTGCAACAAGCAGTGCAGCAGTGATGAATGAGTAGGAAAGTGTATCTACAGGCTTGTTATTATTAGCGGCTTGGGTCTTTTTAATATCAAGGAATATTTCACTTTCTCTGGTCATAGGAGTAACAACATGAATTTGTGAATGAGGCGGAAATAATGCTCTCTCCCTCTGCGACTTGAGTTTCGCCAACAGCTGGAAGAAGGTGTCCCTTTTTGGTCAGTTTCAGTGGAGGAACGGGAGAGCGGAGGGATGTTGAGAGGTGGACCCTCAGTCTGCTGCTCTCTCCCTCCGCTGAGACTGACCCTCAGTCTGCTGCTCTCTCGCTCCGCTGAGACTGACCCTCAGTCTGCTGCTCTCTCCCTCCACTGAGACTGACCCTCAGTCTGCTGCTCTCTCCCTCCGCTGAGACTGACCGTCAGTCTGCTGCTCTCTCCCTCCGCTGAGACTGACCCTCAGTCTGCTGCTCACTCCCTCCGCTGAGACTGACCCTCAGTCTGCTGCTCTCTCCCTCCACTGAGACTGACCCTCAGTCTGCTGCTGCTCTCCCTCTGCTGAGACTGACCCTCAGTCTGCTGCTGCTCTCCCTCTGCTGAGACTGACCCTCAGTCTGCTGCTCTCTCCCTCTGCTGAGACTGACCCTCAGTCTGCTGCTCTCCCTCTGCTGAGACTGACCCTCAGTCTGCTGCTCTCTCCCTCCGCTGAGACTGACCCTCAGTCTGCTGCTCTCTGCTGAGACTGTCCCTCAGTCTGCTGCTCTCTGCTGAGACTGACCCTTAGTCTGCTGCCCTCTGCTGAGACTGACCCTCAGTCTGCTGCCCTCTGCTGAGACTGACCTTCAGTCTGCCGCCCTCTGCTGAGACTGACCCTCAGTCTGCTGCCCTCTGCTGAGACTGACCCTCAGTCTGCTTCCCTCTGCTGAGACTGACCCTCAGTCTGCTGCCCTCTGCTGAGACTGACCCTCAGTCTGCTGCCCTCTGCTGAGACAGACCCTCAGTCTGCTGCTCTCTCCCTCTGCTGAGACTGACCCTCAGTCTGCTGCTCTCTCCCTCTGCTGAGACTGACCCTCAGTCTGCTGCTCTCTCCCTCTGCTGAGACTGACCCTCAGTCTGCTGCTCTCTCCCTCTGCTGAGACTGACCCTCAGTCTGCTGCTCTCTCCCTCTGCTGAGACTGACCCTCAGTCTGCTGCTCTCTCCCTCTGCTGAGACTGACCCTCAGTCTGCTGCTCTCTCCCTCCGCTGAGACTGACCCTCAGTCTGCTGCTCTATCCCTCTGCTGAGACAGACCCTCAGTCTGCTGCTCTCTCCCTCTGCTGAGACTGACCCTCAGTCTGCTGCTCTCTCCCTCTGCTGAGACTGACCCTCAGTCTGCTGCTCTCTCCCTCTGCTGAGACTGACCCTCAGTCTGCTGCTCTCTCCCTCTGCTGAGACTGACCCTCAGTCTGCTGCTCTATCCCTCTGCTGAGACTGACCCTCAGTCTGCTGCTCTCTCCCTCTGCTGAGACTGACCCTCAGTCTGCTGCTCTCTCCCTCTGCTGAGACTGACCCTCAGTCTGCTGCTCTCTCCCTCTGCTGAGACTGACCCTCAGTCTGCTGCTCTCTCCCTCTGCTGAGACAGACCCTCAGTCTGCTGCTCTCTCCCTCTGCTGAGACTGACCATCAGATCAGCCCAGTAAAATAAAAATAAAAAGCAAATTATTTAAATGTATGCTCACTCAGCTGTGCCTCACAAGTAATACAACAACAGATCTATTACCGGTGTGATCATATAGCCCCAAATGTTTTAATATAAAAACATTTTTTAAATGTCCCAAACTACAATGCATT